>NC_092227.1:52020504-52205504 GCF_036320965.1 Panulirus ornatus | reverse complement strand
AGAGTATTGATTACCAACAGTAGAATGCCACCAGCAGTAGTCAGTGCCAACACTTAACACCTGCAGCACCAACACCCAGCCACTCTCTCATGGTTCAGGTGTACGTAGCCAGACTGCATGGTCTGCATGGAGCGCCATCAGGTACACAGAATACACCCAGTACATCCAGCGAGGAAAGCCTCGCCAACACTGTGGAGGCCTTGACCAAAATGTGATCCTGGAGGAGAGAAATGTATTGCCATCGGTGTCAGGCAGAGCTAAAGCTGTTGACCCGTCCATCACCAACAACATCCATCAGCAGTATTATCCATCACCAACAACATCCATCAGCAGTATTATCCATCACCAACAACATCCATCATCAGTATTATCCATCACCAGCAACATCCATCATCAGTATTATCCATCACCAGCAACATCCATCATCAGTATTATCCATCACCAGCAACATCCATCAGCAGTATTATCCATCACCAACAACATCCATCATCAGTATTATCCATCACCAGCAACATCCATCATCAGTATTATCCATCACCAGCAACATCCATCAGCAGTATTATCCATCACCAACAACATCCATCATCAGTATTATCCATCACCAGCAACATCCATCATCAGTATTATCCATCACCAGCAACATCCATCAGCAGTATTATCCATCACCAACAACATCCATCAGCAGTATTATCCACCACCAACAACATCCATCATCAGTATTATCCATCACCAGCAACATCCATCATCAGTATTATCCATCACCAGCAACATCCATCAGCAGTATTATCCATCACCAACAACATCCATCAGCAGTATTATCCATCACCAGTAACACCCATCAGCAGTATTTTCCGTCAGCAGTAATATCCATCACCAGTACCATGTATCTGTGGTACTATCCATCAGTATTTGTGTCGACTAGTAGGAATATCCACTCAGGTTATCTTCATGCAAAATATCGACTAACATTGATATTCTTGTTTAGGAATATTCACAAGTAGTAATATCCATAAACAGGCTATTACCAGAAGTGATATCCTAAAACAGGAATATCCTGCAACAGTAAAATCTACAGACAGGAATATCTAGTAACTGTAGCATCAACAGGCAAAAATATTCACTAGCAGTAATATCCACAGGCACGAATATCCACCACCAGTAACATTCACAAGCAGGACTATCTATCAGCAGTAAAATTCACAGCCAGGAATATTTACGAGCTGTTGTATCCACAGGCAGGAATATCCAACAATAGTAATATTCACTGTCAGTAATATTCACACGAATATTTACTGGCAGTTATACGGTCAGGCAGGAATATCGAACAGCAGTATCATCTACAGGAAGCAATATCCATCAGCAGTAATATTCACAAGCAGGAATATTCACTAGCAGTTATATGCTCAAGCAGGAACATCCACCAGCAGTAATATCCACAGCAATTGATATTCACCAACAGTAACATTCATAGACCAGAAAATCCACTCGCAGTAATATCCACAGGCAGGAATATCCACCAACATTAACATCCACAAGTAGGAATATCCAACAGCATTAACACCCACAGGCAGGAATATCCATCAGCAATCATGTCCACAAGCAGGAATATCCGGCAGCAGTATTATCAACTGGCAGGATGATCCACTCCCAGTAATTACTCACTTTAGAGTCCTGCTGAACACGTTAGTTTAATCTAGTGTCTTAATGCGTATAATTGGGGGAAACTTGAAAGAGTAAATATACTTGCTAATTTGACAGCTATTACAGACGTACTCAAACAGGCACGCATTTAATTGTGGTCAAACACACACACACACACACACACACACACACACACACACACACACACACACACACACACATATATATATATATATATATATATATATATATATATATATATATATATATATATATATATATATTATTATTATTATTATTATTATTATTATTTTGCTTTGTCGCTGTCTCCCGCGTTTGCGAGGTAGCGCAAGGAAACAGACGAAAGAAATGGCCCAACCCACCCCCATACACATGTATATACATACACGTCCACACACGCAAATATACATACCCATACATCTCAATGTACACATATATATACACACAGAGACACATACATATGTACACATGCACACAGTTCACACTGTCTGACTTTATTCATTCCCATCGCCACCTCGCCACACATGGAATAACATCCCCCCCCCCCCTCATGTGTGCGAGGTAGCGCTAGGAAAAGACAACAAAGGCCCCATTTGTTCACATTCAGTCTCTAGCTGTCATGCAATAATGCCCGAAACCACAGCTCCCTTTCCACATCCAGGCCCCACACAACTTTCCATGGTTTACCCCAGACGCTTCACATGCCCTGGTTCAATCCATTGACAGCACGTCGACCCCGGTATACTACATCGTTCCAATTCACTCTATTCCTTGCACGCCTTTCACCCTCCTGCATGTTCAGGCCCCGATCACTCAAAATCTTTTTCACTCCATCCTTCCACCTCCAGTTTGGTCTCCCACTTCTCCTCGTTCCCTCCACCTCTGACACATATATCCCTCCATGTGACCAAACCATTTCAAAACATCCTCTTCTGCTCTCTCAACCTCACTCTTTTTATTACCACACATCACTCTTACCCTTACATTACTTACTCGATCAAACCACCTCACACCACATATTGTCCTCAAACATCTCATTTCCAGCACATCCATCCTCCTGCGCACAACTCTATCCATAGCCCACGCCTCGCAACCATATAACATTGTTGGAACCACTATTCCTTCAAACATACCCATTTTTGCTTTCCGAGATAATGTTCTCGACTTCCACACATTCTTCAAGGCTCCCAGAATTTTCGCCCCCTCCTCCACCCTATGATTCACTTCCGCTTCCATGGTTCCATCCGCTGCCAAATCCACTCCCAGATATCTAAAACACTTCACTTCCTCCACTTTTTCTCCATTCAAACTTACCTCCCAGTTGACTTGACCCTCAACCCTACTGTACCTAATAACCTTGTTCTTATTCACATTTACTCTCAACTTTCTTCTTTCACACACTTTACCAAACTCAGTCACCAGCTTCTGCAGTTTCTCTCATGAATCAGCCACCAGCGCTGTATCATCAGCGAACAACAACTGACTCACTTCCCAAGCTCTCTCATCCACAACAGACTTCATACTTGCCCCTCTTTCCAAAACTCTTGCATTCACCTCCCTAACAACCCCATCCATAAACAAATTAAACAACCATGGAGACATCACACACCCCTGCCGCAAACCTACATTCACTGAGAACCAATCACTTTCCTCTCTTCCTACACGTACACATGCCTTACATCCTCGGTAAAAACTTTTCACTGCTTCTAACAACTTGCCTCCCACACCATGTATTCATAATACCTTCCACAGAGCATCTCTATCAACTCTATCATATTGCTACCTCTTCTCTGTTTACCAAATCATTTTCCTTAACCCTCTCACTTTGCACACCACCTCGACCAAAACACCGTATATCTGCCACTCTCATCAAACACATTCAACAAACCTACAAAATACTCACTCCATCTCCTTCTCACATCACCACTACTTGTTATCACCTCCCCATTAGCCCCCTTCACTGAAGTTCCCATTTGTTCCCTTTTCTTATGCACTTTATTTACCTCCTTTCAAAACATCTTTTTATTCTCCCTAAAATTTAATGGTACTCTCTCACCCCAACTCTCATTTGCCCTCTTTTTCACGTCTTGCACCTTTCTCTTGACCTCCTGCCATATACATCTCCCAGTCATTTGCATTATTTCCCCGCAAAAATCGTCCAAATGCCTCTCTCTTTCACTAAATATGACAGTTTCACAAAATATAACAGTTTCCCCCAGGTCTTCCACAAGTTTTCTACAGGTTCTTCCCAAATCTTCGCCAGGTCCATATCAGGTCTTCCCCGGGTCATCCCTAGATCATCCCCAGTTTTCCTCAAATCCTCCCAAGGTCTTCCCAGTTTCTCAGTATCATTGGCAATACCTCTGAAGGTCTCTCCAAGGTCTTCCTCACGGCCTCTCCAGATTCTGTCCAGATCTTTCTCAGGTCTTCCCGAGGTCTTCTCCAGGTCCTACATTATGTCTTCGTCTGTTGGACATCAGTTCTTCCTCAGGTTTTATCTCGGTCTTCCCCAGGTTCTACCCAAGTCACGGTGCTCTCTGTGTCCTCCTCCCAGGGAATCTTCCTCAGATCCTCCCTATGTTCTTCCGAAACCTTCCCCAGGTATTCTCCAGGTTTTTCCCCGGGTCATCCTCCAGTCTCCTTTAGGTCTCCTCAACTCTTTTCCATATCCTCATCAGGTCTTACTCAGGTCTTCCCAAACCCTCTCCAGTTCTTTCCCAAGATCCCTCTCAGGTCCTCCCGAATCTACCCTAACCTACACCCGACAGTCATTTCCAGTTACTGGACCTAACACTCGGCTCCGCTCTTTAGTCCCTAAGCCTGACATAATAGCCAGCAACTTATACATTTTATCCCCTTTAGAAGCCATATCCCTTTTCAATCTTCACTTAGTGCGATCACCACCCTTTCCACGCCCTGAAGCCAACAATCAACTCCCCTTCTCTAACTCCAGTTAACGGTTACATCGTATCCCATTTACTTCACGGAAAAATTATAATCTCCTAATTTCTTTGTCCAGTAATCAACATCTCTTACCGGTAATAACCTTTCCAAATAAATAGCCCTCATAATCCCCCAGACCCAGGAACTGTAGCCCAATCCCAATCCTTACTGTGTAAACAGTCGGCACGCTTGACCAGTCTCTGCCGTCACATTGTTTTTGTTTATCTTTTCGAGAAATCCACGCCCTTACTAATCACTGTAGTATCCTTCCCCAAAGAAACTGTGAACCTTTCCAAGTGACTACAACTCTTAAGCAACACGCCTTCCGAATCCCTACATCTGAAATACATTTCGCAATTTCAGTCGATATCTCAAACACACAACATAACAGTCACAAAGCTCAACAGCAGACGCTCCTCCCAGTCTTTATTTCTCAACAGTTAATCCGCCATCCTTGATCAGGAATAACCACACCCAACATTCTTACAGTCAGGCAGCAAACACCCTACTCACTACATTCATCAGTATTATTGCCTTTTCTAATTTCAAGAGCCATCAATTAGTACTGTAGTCGGATCCATTCCTAATATCTGCGCCCGAAATACTGGTAGGCATCCCCACTCACCACCCCAATCTGAAGTACAGCCTAGAGCTTATCGCTTGACAGTCCTTCGTATGAATATTACCTGAGCCACCTGGACCAGTCTGTAGAGTATATCTTGCCCATCGGCTTTACTCGGGACTTCTGTTGCTGAGGTAACTAAATAATTCACTGTGAAGTCTTGCTCCCTGGAAGGCGAAAAAGACAGCATGAGGTGGTGGTAGGGAGGGGAACCATCAGAGAGAGACGGAGGGAAGGGGATGGAAGACGGGGAGATGGAAGAACAGATAGAAGAACAGGAGATGAAAGAAGACGAAATGGAAGAAGAGAGAGAAAATGTTTGTGCGTGTGTGTGTGTGTGTGTGTGTGTGTGTGTGTGTGCGTGGAGGAATCGAAGATAAGGAGGGGTGGAGCTAAGGTGGAAGTAAAGGGAGGGAATGGTTAGAGCATAGACGGGTGAAGAAAAAAAGAGAATGCAGCAGAAGGATACATGAAGTGAGGTTGAAGGAATGATGGAGGTAAGGCAGAGAGGAGTGAGAGCTCAAGTTCTTCAACAGAGTCACCCACCTCGTCCACACATGGACAACACTGGCCTCTTGCTAGACTCAAATGCTTACTGACCTTTAGCTTAAAATGAACTGGAGGTACATAAGGCAGGGCTAACCTTCCCGTCTGGATCTGCAGGAGATGTCACATTTGTAAGACCTCAGCACTGAAGAAAACATTGGTTGACCCACCTCACGATCTGGTGGCCCTCAATAAAACGTTTAGCATCAAGTTAGTCAACCTTCCAATCGTTGATGAGGTTCCAGTACCCATCAGACTCCTTTGGTCGTTCCTTCTGCGCACAAAAAACGACGATAGCTCGAGACTCATTGCTGCTGGCAACATCCTTAACCTTCTGGTTGCTCGGAGAGCTACTTAAAGCGTTAACGGCAAGATAAACACTGTTCTTAGTTATATGGAGCTCGTCTTTGGTATCTGAATAAATGTTGAAGTAGAAGCTCATGCTGCACACGTCATCATTCCTAACTTTAGTCTTGTTGAAACAGGATTTCAAAAATGTCTTCAGTTTGCTTAGGGTGAAGTTAATAAAGCTGACCATGAGATTTTTTTCCCCCTCTTTTCATTTCGTCCAAGATACACTACATAGTAATATCGACACTGCCTCTAGGTGGGCGTGAGACCTCGTCATCCAATTAGGTCCAGCATGGCAACTCTAGTGTCCCTATTTCTTTCTGCCTAGTCTCCAAAAGAAGGGAACAAGTTGATATTCTTTCCATATGATCACAATTAGTCATAAGGCATTTGATGACATTTCGAGTGTCCTTTTAATGAAATTGAATTCATTTCGGTTTCAATACGCTAAATTCAGGAGCAATTCCTACCTGCATGTTCATACTTTATGCAGTACTATCAAGACCTGAATATTTTACACGCTGTAATGGACACTCAGATTGTTACAGTATCACTGTGTAATCCACACTTCCTACCTGCAGTGTCCACAACACTCCCTGACATGATATCCAGTTCGTACTTCCAGGATCAACAACACTTCCTTACATGATATCCAGTTCCTACCTCCAGCACCCACAACACTTCCTCACATTACCTACATATAACCCAGCACAGCGTAGTGAGGCTGCTTCATCAACGTCCTGCTGCTCAGCCAGTTATTCGAGACCAGGATCCTTTGCAGCAGCACCTCACTCTCACCTGTCTAAATTAGCATCCTCACGACACCTCACAAAAGCCATATCCTCCATAGTATAGAAGCTATAAGTTCGTCTCCGCAGATCCTCCCTTGTTACTGCCCTGCACAGCATTATACTGATAATGTCTCTCTTGTAGTAGCCTGTCTATAGTTTTTTGCAATCTTGTACTCAGTATCTCTTATACATCATCCTCAAGTATGATGCTGTCTACGTAAAATCTTCCTGCATCATCCTTGAACAACTTCTCCAGGCATTACACCTTGTGAGTCGTATGTGTTATAATTTAAGCATATTCTTTCATCCAGCTGCATACACCCTCTTCCAGTTTCCACAGCTCAGCATTACTTCGTTAGTATTCCCATCGATCGAAATGCTACAGCACAGCATCTTCCGTACAGTATTCTCTCGAGAAGCATCTTGGCAGCATCTCCCTTAACCTGTCCGGCCGCCTCTCCTCCCCAGGTGTCAAACTTTCCGCAACTCTCCCAAGAGCGTCACCACACACTCCCTATTTTTCTTGCAGCATCCTCGCTGCCAGACGACTCCAACACACTGTTCTCAGTCTTCCTTGTCTCCCTGTTACTTTCTTGGTATCTCTCTCTCTCTCTCTCTCTCTCTCTCTGATATTTTCTTGGTCTTTCTTCCTTATTTCTCTGATACTTTCTTGTTCTTTCTTGTCTCATCTATACTTTCTTGGTCTCATTTTTTTCTGATACTTTCTTGGTCTTTCTTATCTTTCTGATACTTTCTTGGTCTCTCTTGTCACTCTGATACATTCTTGGTCTTTCATGTCTGATATTTTCTTGGTGTCTCTTGTCTCTCTGATATATTCTTAATCTCTCATGTCTCTCTGATACTTTCTTGGTCTCTTCTATGTTTGTCACAGTCTTGTCTCTCTGATGTTTTTCCTTGTGTTTGTTTAGTCATTTGAAAGTTGTTGCAGTATGTTTTTTTTACATGTTTTACTTCCCGTTATTTCTGACGATCTCCTGTTTCACTTTATTTTTTTCCTCCATCAATTGTTTACATTGCTTCTTTTACTGCCAGTTGAATATATTCCGTTCTGTGAATTTCACACAAATATTCATGTTCCATTTTCGTTTAGAGCATTATATTTTCTTTTTGTTGTTTCTCTTCCTCTTTTCTCATTCATACCTCATCACTCAGTATATTCTGTTCATCCATTCCTCTTGTACTGTGTAATGACCTGATTGTTCTATCCCTTTATCGTTCGAAGGAATGTTCACAGTTGGTCTCCTTAATCACTGTCTTCAGGTGGAACTCTGGCGATCGGTTAGGCACATTGTCGATTCTCAAGTCTCTCCCACACAGAGATTCATGCAATTTATTTATTCTTTTTTTTTCTAGATAATATTCGTATCGAGGCCTCTTTCACAGTGTTCCATTTTCAGTTCTTTGCAATTACTCGGGTTGAATTTCATCTAAAATGTATGCTACAAACTTGGGAGTTAATCTAAATCCTCTTAAAAATTATTGCAATATCTTCACAGTTCACTTCCCTCAGGGCCTTGGCTTAAACTGCAAATATATTCAGGAAGGAGTTCAGTCCTTCTGGCAAGTCATTCACATAGATCAAGAATAGCAATAGTCCAAGGACTGAACCCTGCGGCGCGACACATGACCCCAGCTCATTTCGAGAAGGCTCATATGATATGCATTCTTTGTTCCATTACTTTAAGAATATCTATCCAGTGAGGAGTGTTCCCTGATCCTTGCCTGAAGATTCACCTTCTTTTTTTTTTTAACCATTCTCCCATGTTGCACGGTGTCAGATTCTTTCATGTAGGCCATTTCTCCCAACTTTTTCTCTCGGCTAAAACAATCAATTCACTCTCTCAAAGAAGTGTAAGATCTTCGTTACACATCACCTCATTTTCCTAAATCCATGTTGTTTCTTCTTTATATAGACTTATATAAATTTACATAGACTTGTATAGGTTTATATAGGTATATGTATAGGTTTTTCCTTTGCAAGTAGTCGTTGTTTGCTTTTGATGATTATCTTCACCAGCACTTCACAGTCCAGGCTTTGCAGAGAGTATGGTCTCTGTAGCTAGACGCAACTCCCCGATCATCTCAGGTTTCCGCTCCTCCACGCCTTCGTTACCATACCCTCCTCCTGTGACATCTTAGAAAACATTTGAGGCGGTTTGTCAAGTGTAGTTGCACTCTTGTTCAGCACATTTGGAAAAATTCCTATTGTACCGTTAGCCTCGTGTAGGTCTGTTTACTGTGTCTACATAGTTCAGTTCCTTGTAAGACTTCATTTTCATTCCGTCTCGCTTGTGTTGGGGCTGTAATGCCTTTATCTGTGACAACACTTTTCAACTTGTCATTCAACTCGTCACATATCTTTATATCTTTCTCCACAAGTCACCTCCTGAAACCTTTAGCCTGATTACATTATCTTTAGCTAATAGTTTTCTCTTGATTTCATGATATATTTATGCATTTATCATACTTTGTCGCTGTCTTCCGCGTTAGCGAGGTAGCGCAAGGAAACAGACGAAAGAATGGCCCAACCCACCCACATACACACGAGGTAGCGCTAGGAAAAGACAACAAAGGCCACAGCTCCTTTTCCACATACAGGCCCCTCAAAACTTTCCATGGTTTACCCCAGACCCTTCACACACACACACACACACACACACACACACACACACACACATATATATATATATATATATATATATATATATATATATATATATATATATATATATATATATATATATATATAAACTTCTTGGTTATCTCCTTCCTTTTCTACAGAAATCTTTTCGAAGTGTCTCTGTGTCTCTGTTCTTCCTTTCTTATCCTCGTACACTCATTTCTTGTTCTCTTATCACTTTCTAATGCTGGTGGATACGGTGCCGTCCGTATTTTTCCCTCAATAAATCCTAAGGTGTTTTGCTTTGCTGTGTGACATCTTACATTGAATCTTTTTTTTTTTTTTTTTTTTCCTTTGTACCTGAGGCCCAATTTCCCATGTACCTACTTTTTCATCGAACATTTCACAAAATCTTCAACAACAACAACAATGTGTGTATATCTGCTGACCTCCATCTCCTCATGTATGTTCTCATTACATTTAGTTCTGCGTAGTTTCTCCTGTTACATATCCTCTTTGAGCCAGGTCTTATTTCTATTCTTTATACAGTCAACCTCACGCACTACACGATGAGTGTGTCCAGGTGCGTGATATCCCCAGTTTCAGTATAACTGTAAGAGGAAGATGAGATCTGCTCTGATTCTAATATGCTCATTGACCTGCTGATACAGTGAATGTTCATGTAATCTTTAAAAAGTTTCTATGGCTCTTTGTTGCCATTGGAATCCGAATTATTCCAGTAATCTCTTCATAATTGAATTCACCTGTTTTTATAGAACTGTACGATCTTTGAGTACATACTTCATTGCGTCAAGTACCAATCACATTGATCCTTCATTGTTATCTTTGTATTTTTGTCCTAGTTCAGAAAGATTCTATTCATGACTATAACTTATCAACGTCAGTATGCAAATGTCCTACGCAGTTACTTTTTTTTTGTATGTTTTGTCTGTTGCGTCATCTACCAATACTTCCTTAAATTTAATGTTGTTCCTTAATAAGTGGACTAATCCTCCTTTTCCTTTGTCTTCTCTCTCCCTCCTTGCTGTCGTGTATCCCTTTGACCAATTGAGATCAGGTCTTATCTCTCTTGGGAAAGTTTTGTCTCCTCATCTCCGACATCATTAGCTCTTTTGCATTTATTTCTTATCCTTCTGCATTGGCGTACATTTTTAGTGTACATTTCAATTTAAGCATCCCTTCATTTAGAATTCCTGATCTCTCTCTGATAGCAGCTTCTTTCGATGACTATTATTTTTACCTTCGAACTTGATTATTTACGTTTCTCTCTTTCTTCCCTGTGTTTATCACCTCTGATTAATACCCTGCTGAATTCCTCCTTGCTTGCAAGTTTCGTAGCTTGCTTCTGTACTTTCTGGCTCCATAACTCTACAGTGAACGTAATCGGTTGCTAGTCGATCCCTGTATGTCTATCAATTATCTTTGTTTCTTATATGTCAGATAATGCATGCAGCATGTGTATTACCTCTAATTGTCTTTTACTCAGTACTTCTTACTCCTCATTCCTTTCCTCTATAGCTGGAATATGGTCTTCGTCCAGTCCCAGAATCATTAATGATACACATCCATCAGTCTCCAGCATCACTATTGATGTATCCCTCTTGCCTGCTAACTCCTGATGTACTTATTCGTTAACGTCCATCCCTCTGGATGTATCTATAAACTACTGAGTACTCTGCTCGTTTTAAACCTCCCATCTAGAACACCATATACTCCCCTGGTTGTTATGTTTGTAACTTGCGGATCAAAATCCTCCCTACGGCTTCATTTAGTAATTTCTCGAACATAAAATCGAAAGTAAAGAAAAAATAAAACGATCGACGACTTTAAGTGCAAGTGAAAGCTGTGTGTTTGAGAGTGATACTTTCACGTTTTGTTCTCTTCTTTTGAAAATGGACAGTTCATTTGTGATTAACAGCTCACTGTGTTGACTGATAGGTATCTTATGGATTAATAGCCTCTGGGGATTTTTTGAACGGCTGATTTTGGAGTTAAGGAAGGTGTGGCACGATGGACAAAGCCATGATTTGTCATGATATTTGATCCACTAGTTTATCTGATGCATTGACTTGCATAGAAAAATAAACACGATGGCAAACATGGCGGTGTTTGCGTTAGGGAAAATTGTGGGACACGTAAAGGAAAAACAAGTAAATGATATGCAAAACAGACTTAATTAAATTTGGGTCATCTCGTAAATCTGAGGAGAGGAAAGGGGGGGAAAGAGAAAAGAGTAGGGGAAACAAACAAAAAATCAGGCAGGGAGAGAGAGAGAGAGAGAGAGAGAGTACTTGCTTACTTTAAAGCTTCAGCCAGAAGGCTTTTGTCTGTGGAATGTAGAACCTGATCTTAGCTGTGTGTATGACGGGGTTGTGTTTAACACTGGGGTGAGAGTACGTTTGCGTAATATTTGTCGTGTCATTTCAGTGTGTATATATTTTGTTATTTTTGTGTTTGTTTGGGTAAGGGAGGGATCTGTGAGCATAGGTATGTGGAAGGTGAAGTAGGGGTCACTTATTTCTGCTTGTAGGTTGGTGGTTGGAGATGGCGTGGTCTAGATGAGATGGGTTTAGGGCCATTGGCATGAGTCTGACGCCGAGCGTGTGGAGGTGAAATAGTGCTGTGAGAATCTTTGTTTTATGCTCCTAGTGTTGAGTGTAAATATTCACTAAGCAGCCAGTGATTGTTCCGAGTGCTTTCTTTAGTGTGGTTTGTATTTTTTGGATGATGGATGAGCAGGCAGGTAAAGCGTGGTTTAGGATGGAGTGGATGAATTGCTTGTAGAGAATATACAAAGGGATTCCCTTTCTTGTCCAAATCTGGTGCCAGAAAGTCTTCTGAAGGCATCCTTTTCGTATATTGGTTTTATGATGACGTTTAGAGTGTGGGGAGTGAGTATTATGTGGGTCATACGCGATGCCCCAGAATGGTTGGAGTTGCGTTGAGTGGGAGTGATAGGCCATTCAAGGTGACGGATGGACGCAATTTATGTCTGCGTGGGGTTAGCAGAGTTACTGAAGACTTTTGTAGGGTGATACAGACATTTTCTCATTATCATCACATCACCGTTACCATAACTGTTGCTGCTCCCATGACACCATTGCAACCTTATGACCACCACTACCACGCCTATCGTGTCATCTCTGCCAACACCACCACCATCTCCGCTGCTGCTCAAGCTCCGTTGCCAACCACCATCAGAACCGTGTCACCATTTCTAGAGCATCGCAGTCACCACTACTCCTACTACCAGCTCCAGCACCATTACCACCAGCCACAAACATCCACAACCACCCACCACCACCATCTTCCACCACCACCCGCCAACAGACGCAACAACCACCACTAAAATCAACAACAGCGAAACTTCCTCCGTCATCATGGGGACAGTGGAACATCAGAGTTCAGAGGTGAATAGACGTTGAGCGGCGGCACTCTACGCCCGCGGCCAACACTTGACACCCTCATTAACATCTGTCGCGCACGTTGGCTCCAGGGGCTCACTGTGGAGGCACGGGTGGGGGGTTGGAAAGGGGCGCTGGGTACGAGAACGGGCAAGGAGTAACGTAAATAAAAGTTTAAGGAGGGAACGAAGGAGGAGTCAAGACGGATGGGTGAGAATGGGGCTAGATCGAACATGCTGGTGTAACGAGGGACGAAGCCAGAATGAGGAGGTACGAGGAAACAATGTAGGAAAACATGAGGGAAAGAAGGAGTTAGCTCGAAGGAGTGAAGAGGTAGTATCAGCTGGAATGAGGGATGGAAGAAGTGGAATTAACAAGTATAAGGAAGAGGAGAGACAGTAGAGGAACATATAAAGGACAGAGGAGAAAGAACGCTAAAGTGAGAGGAAGGAGCCACTGGGACAGTATTGAAGGAAAGAGCAATAATAGGTAGATATAGGAGACAGAGTAGCTATACAGACATGTATAACACGAGCGAGAGAGTCAGACTGGAGAGACATGACGAAGGGAGAGGGCAGAATGGGTCGTAATGAGGGAAAGAGAAGCCAAATTAGGCAAGTATGTAGGACGAGGAGAAGTTGGAAGGACGTTAGGCGTGTGGCCGGCGGCGTGAAGCCAAAGAGAACAATAACAGAAGGCAGAGGGAGGGGGAGGGAGAGGGAGGAGGGCCCAATGGCTGTTACCCCCCTGGGGGCGTCTTCTTAATTATAGTAACAAAAAGATAAAATAAAATTGTCTGTGTCATGTTCTTGGTTTATGTTGTATCATTAGCGTCTCGTATTTTCGGTGTAAGTTTAATATTGCAGTGTGCTGTCGTGTCTGTAAGGTTTTATTTATGTATCTGTAATATTATTTTCGAATCCTAACGTTAATTGTGGTAGCAAAGGCTAAGGAAGCTAGTCTTTGTGGCAAGGCTCGTGTTTTCATTACAGTTTTTTTTTCATGGATGTCAATAGCGAGTGCAATAATGGTTTGCAAGTTCGTGGAATTTTCTTCACCACAGCCGCCCAGAGCACGGCAGTCGTCCATCTGAACTGCGCTGTCAGGTGTACGATGGATGGTCTTCGTCCACGACTAAGACCCACTAGGCAACGTCAGCCAGGAGCGTGGGCAGAGACCCAGCCACCCATAAGTGGGGTCACAGTTGACATTGTTCGATTTATTTTACTGTTACACTTTCAGGTGGGCTTTGTTTTTCAATGTCCTTGTGCCACGTGTTATAGTTTTAAACGTTTTTTTCTTTTAAATGTGCTTTGACATCTGTGTGGTTTGTATGACATATCTATTTTCTTTGGATATTTGTTTTTTCGCTTTATGTAATTAGACATAATATTTTTTTGTGTAACTGTTTTCTTTTCAGGCCACTGTCACAATAGCTTCGTATGAAATTGTTTTTAGGTCAGCTGTGTTCTGTGGTATGAAACGTTTCCTCGTATTTTCTCGTTATTTTTATTTTCTTTTCGTATCGATGTGTGCCTGGTTTTCCTTTGTTTATCTATGAATCCATCCTTGTGTGTGTATGTTTCTTGCACTGGTTTTGGTGTTTCATCTCTCCTGTATCTTAGATTATGTTTTGCATTCACATCAGCTTGGTAAGGAGAGGAGGAGGAGAGGTCATTATCTGTCAAAGATGGTTATACCTAACGGTGTAGTACTCCCGATACTGTTGCATGAATGTGACTATCGGGCCTTGGACGTAATAGATGGATAGAGAGTGGTCGTATTCGAAATGAAATGCCTGAGGACCATATATCGTGTAGGGTGGAATATTCCTGTGTGGAATGACAGTGTAAGCGAGGGTGCGTTAGTAAGCACAGTTTTTAGTCCAGAGAACTGATGGGGGTGAGATTACATGGTTCAGACATATGGAGAGGACGAGCGAAGAGAGATGAAGACAATCGTAAGTGGAACTAGAAAGGGAGGGGGGGAAACCATGGAGGTGGTGGGAGGATGAAGTGGGGGAGGCTAAAAAAAACAAAAAGAAATAAGGCTTGGTGTACTAAGGCCTGAGTGCTCGAACGGAAGGTTGAGGGCCATAGATTGCTCAGAATTAATTCGATCGTTGTGATATATAGGGGACGACGTGCCATCAGTGGAATAATCTGAAAGAATGTTTGTGGCTGTTTGTCTCTGTTCTCAGCACATTACACATAACAGCTGGAAGGCAACTGTGTGCATGTGTTGCAGTTGTTCTCTTTTCCCTGACGCTACCTTGCTAGGGCGAGTTGAGCGACAGCATATAAGATTTTAGTTGGGGAATAATTCTCGGAGTTTGAATTTTTCCTTCTGATGTAGACTAAGTGGACTTGTCTTCGTAAGAAACCGTTAGCACAAGGAAACGTAAAAGAAGAGGGAGAAATTAAGGAAGGCAAATGTTTTCACACACGCCATAGCGATGGTTTGCATTTCTTTGACGTGTCTGTGAAATTCGTCGTTAATCCTTCTGATAGTGGAAGCACACACCTCATAACTAACGAAACTAGATATTATAGTATGAGAGGACGTAATTCTCGACCTGATAACTAGATTACAACAGTCAGATCTACGACCATGACAGGTTACCCGACAATAAGATATCATAAGCATTGAGTAAGGTAGCCTAGTGCAACGTGATATCATAAGCATTGAGTAAGGTAGCGTACTACAAAAGCGACATCATAAACCAGGTAAGACTCGCTGTTGTCGTACTCTGAGTACGATAAGTTTTCCGTATCAGATTGCTACACTGTGCTGACGATATGATAACTATATTCGAACTACAAGACCAGGATGATTTGCTAGTTTGATAAAGATTGCAGAAATTTTAAGATTAATCTCCTGGTGTTCACATTATTGATATGATTATTGTTGTTATTACTGTCATTATTATTATTATTATTATTATTATTATTATTATTATTATTATTAATATTGTTATTATCTGTGGCTCATCACAGACGAATGGTCTAACCGTGACGAAGGGGAAGTACTTTGCTGTTATCATTATGAATTATAATCTATATTTGCAAGACAAGGTTTTAAAACGAAATGAATGTGTTTTTTTTTTACTCAAGCGACCTAAGGTTAAGGGAAAAGTTACTGAAAGATGATTTATCAAATTTTCCTTGAGAGAGAGAGAGAGAGAGAGAGAGAGAGAGAGAGAGAGAGAGAGAGAGAGAGAGAGAGAGAGCATACCAGTTGTCTGTGACGAGCCTTTCTGCCAGGTGTACGAAAGTCCTCTGTCCACGATCAAAGGGCCCTTAGCCAACAAAGCCATGTGTGGGGTCACAGTTTACAGTACTAACTACATTTTTATTGTAAGCATATGAGACTAAGCTATATCAGTAAGAGGGCTTTCTCCACAAGATCTACCCCCTCCTACAGAAGCAGCCTGCATGGAAAGGAATTAAATGATACCTGCATTGTTGAAGTAACACCAGTGTGAAATTTTAACAGAAACGAACGAAAGAAGTACTTATTGTCTTTACTTATTATTTATTAAAGAGGGCCTTCTACATAACCAGGAAATAATACTCTCTCCATGAAGTAAAGGCCTGAAATGATGTAATGTTTCTCCTGTTGCTTCTCGGGTGTACTGAATGATTGCTTTAGCTTTGGTAATGGTTGAGGTAACACGTTACTGTGTCCAACAGCATCATTTGGAAAGAAGTTTTTCCAACGATGGTATTGCATCTTTTTTCTTAAAGTTTCAATCCATTTGTTCTACTTATTTTATTTTGCGATGCAAAAAAGGTCAGAAAAGATCACACAATAAGATATATGGAAAATTTTGAAAACTTGAGTCAGTTCCCCACAAAGTCGTCGCTTTCTAAGAGAAAAGGGGATTTATCTTTCATAGCCTCACATCAAACGGCAGGTTACTTCGTGCTGAAATTGCTTTTGTAACTCTTTGTACTTTTCCAAGCTTTTATTCGCCTTTTTTTTTTTTTGGTAAATCGGAGACCCAAAGTGAATAGCATATTCAAGATGTGGCCTTACTGAGGCCATGAAGAGTTTCAGAATTCTTTGAGGCTTTGTGGTCTATGTACCTGGCTATAAAACCTGGCGTTCCATTATCATCATTGCTCCTTGCAAAACACCGTTCAGTGTATTTTATTACTGTTGATGATAACGACTCCCGAATACTTCCATTCAATCATGTCTCCAGTGTGGATAACTTTACATTGTTCTCCGATAAATTTCCATTGCCAAGTACTTATCTGACCCTTGTGATACCATGTCAGGATCTCTGTGGATTATTACCTGTCTTGCTCATTCGTGGCTCTGCTTTCTATTTTTTTGTGTCTTCGCCTGACCTCGTAACATGGCAATTATCTTTTTTTCATCCTAGTTACTTATCTTACTTTTTATACTTTATCAGTGGTCTGTTCTGTCTTTTAATGTTCTGTAAATGTTAACGTTATTGGAAGTTTCATGGAGATTACGTGTAACACTAATGGAAATCCTTTTTCTTGCTTTTTAGGTTTTGATTATATACCTGTGGACTCATGGCTATTTTCAAGGATTTCCATTGATTTTGATTCTATTTCTAATGAATTTAGTACTTTGTTTTCCTTGTCATCCAGGGTGGTCCTTAATTTCCCCAATTTTTAGTCATTCTTGTTATCTCTTCAATGACTGAGGGAATCTTTTTCAAATTTACACCACATTTCTCCATCTGTTTTACCGTCATGATATGTCTTGGTAAGTGGTGCTGATTTCGTGCCTCCTTTTCTCAAAAGTTGCTCTCTAGTAATATTTGATCAAGGGTTTACCTCTCATTTCAAGTTTTATGTTTATTTCTGATGTACTACTGTGGTAATATCTGTTTGTCATAGCTTACGGTGACGAGAACTCCCACCAAAAATACCATTGCCTTTCGTTAGGTTATTAAGTTTCTTGATTCGAAAAGCCTTCAGACTCTGTTTCCTTTTTCATCTCCCACAAAGGTGTTTCCGGCTAGGCTTGTATGATTGGCCACCCATGCTTCTTTGTTATATCCAGTTGGTTGTTGTTTTCAATGTATTTTATGTTCTTCCTTTCGGTTGGAAGTTTATGTAAGACCCCAATATCATTCTTATTTTCCGATTAATTCTATTCAGTGTATTTAGAGGCGAAAGATTTACTTCTAACTTGCCTATTTTAACTACAATTTTCATCAATAATCAAGACTCTTGTGCAAACGGTTTCTAGTGAGTGGTTTATACCTGCGTATTAACAATTTCGCAAGTACATGTTCGTTCTACATTTACATACAGCTATCTAAAAATTGAAAGTAATTTTTGTTAATTTTTTTTTCTAAGAGTAGAACGTTATTAGTTCGGTCTGTGTTGACATTTTGCTTCTGTTATTATTGTACGATGAGTTAGTTTTTTCGAATCTTTTTCAGTCCATGGTAGTCATTTGTTCGGGGTTCAGTTTAAATATTCAAATTACTGCCGGTATGCACATAGGTCGACTGAATCAATAATCTCATTTGACCTGAGTACGATGGGTGACCCCAGACTGACCTGACCTGCCTGAGGTGAGCGGGGGTAACACTACCTGACCTCCTGCCTCCCTCGGTGTCAGCCATTGCTTTCTCCTGCCTCGGCTGACCCACTGGTCTGTCTCTGTCTGTCAAGCCTAATTTTCTCATCAAAAACTCTACTAAGACGTGGTCTCTTGTGCAGATGAAGGCCTTCCCATTTATAGTTGACCACAGAGGTCTAAAGAAATGTACATTCTCCTGTCTACACACACACACACATATATATGTATATATATATATATATATATATATATACACACACACACACATACACACACACACACACACATATATATATATATATATATATATATATATATATATATATATATATATATATATATATATATATATATATATGCACTGTTAAGCATGATGAAAAGAGAAATTGGTTGATTGTAAGCGTGAGAATTGTAAGCAACTTATAAATATGATCTAATTAAGGCATCATACCAAAAATAGGTTGTGTCTTATCTTACTTTAGCCCACTCAGATCCACATTTTACTCATCAGCAATAATGATCGTCAATATGATGATATGTAAAGCATAGTGGTGATGACATAGTGAAACATACATAGCTAACACACTAAAGTTGGAGGCGGAGGAGAGAAAATGGGAATACAAAGTGTGCTGGAGATAGACTATATTGTAGAAATACTGTAGTAACAGCATAATAACGTAACATTTTTTTTGGCCGGAAATCATCGTCCATGGCTGAGAGGAGTGAAGGGTGAGTACATCTTACGGGCACTGTCTTACGTGGGCACTGTCCTGCACAGACACTGTCTTACCTGGGCACTGTCCTGCACAGACACTGTCTTACGTGGGCAGTGTGGTACGTGGTCACTCTCTTCCTTCATAAGGTTGATTATTCAGGTCGATTCTCTCCCTCTGTTCAGTTCGTGAAGGACTTCTGACAGTCGTCATTATTTGTGTCAGAAACAAGTTGATCCACATCATCATACCAGATGTAGAGTCTGAGGAAGATTGAATTGCTGTAGATAATAATTGAAGTTAGATAGCTACATAGATAGATACATAGAAAAGACATATCGTCTCCCTCATTGGTGTATTTACAAAGACAATAAATAACTTCAGTGTTTGCAACACCTCGTGTGCACGTGTTGTAGCGGGTGGGTTGGGTTTGGGTGTGTGGTGGGTGCCCTAACCATGGGTGGGGAATGTGGTGGGTGATCTGGTCGTGTGGGTAGGGCTTATGGTAGCTGGGCTGGGGCGTGTGTTGGGTGGGTTGGCTGTGGGTGGTGGGGCGTGTGTTGGGTGGGTTGGCCGTGGGTCGGGCGTCTGGTGAGGGCGAGGTTTGTGTTGGCAGAGTCAGTGGGCTCCCGGGCGGGTGTTATGATGACCTCGGAGATGGTTTATGCAGCTTACTCAGGGAGGAATATCGTGATGGGTGCTCCACTTGCGTCCACTTACACCCATACACGTACGTATTTTCATGCACAGACAATTTTCTCTTCTACATTTCCTGGCAATATTTCACACAGGTACTGTCTTGCTTCCTTACGTGGGCAGTGTTTTACGTAGGTGCTGTCTAACGTGGGCACTGCCTCACATGGGCACCGTCAATATGGGTACTGCCTTACATAGGCACTGTTCCGAATAGGCACTATCTTACATGGGCACTGTCTTCTGTAAGTACTGTCTGAGCACTCTTACGTGGCGTTGTCTTAATGTCTTACGTAGACTTTGTTTTACGTAAGCACTATCTTACATGGGCACTGCCTTATGTTGGTACTGCCTCATATAGGCACTGTCGTACGTGGGCACTGTCTTACGTAAGCTCTGTCTTACGTCGGCGCTATTTTGCGTTGGAAGTGTCGTTCGTGGGTAGTGTCGTACGTACTGTTTCACACAGGCACTGTCTCACAAGACACTGTCGCTCCCTGATGCATACACTTCGTCATGCACGTCCTGTCTCATCGGCAGTGTCTTAGACGGGCACTGTCTCCCATTGTTAGTGCCTTGGACGCTGTCTTCCAAGGACAGATCTCATATGATGCGGCTGCTGTCTGACATGGGCTGGTAATGTAGCAATCAGATAATGCCAAGCGATTACTGGCTTATGCAGACACTGTGCCATACAGATATAGTCTTACGCGGACGATCTTACTTACAAAGACAGTGTCTTAGCAGACATTCTCGTGTGAGGGCACTGTACCGTACGAGCTCTGTCTTCAGCAGGCTGTCCCGCGCGTGGACACGTCTGTCTCAGGCACAGTTTATCTCGTGGTTAATCTGTTTCTTAAAGTTCACCATAAATCAATGTTGCTTGTCTCGTGGTTCACTTTCATTCGTGGGAGTTTTAATGACGCATTTATGTATTTGTCACTGCTGGTAATTACTTTAATTCCATTTGACGTTCTGTTGAGGCTAATGATGATAAATTGTCAAACTCCACCCTTCCCTTCCATTCCTTAATGGAGCAATACACGTTCTATTCCAAGCTGAGGCTTAGGTCAAAGCTAGCACTCTTGTTGATGAAGTTAACATTTCGTCTCTGTAAGTTAACACTAAAGCCAAAGTTGATACTTTAACAAGTTCACTTGTCATATTGTATGGTAGAAGAACCTGGGAAGCAGCAGAGCTAGTAGAGAAGAATTGTAATTGTATACCTCTTTAAAATGTACGATCCTTGAGCACGACGGTACGAACTGTGAGCACGACGTTACGATCCTTGAGCACGGCTGTATGATCATTGAGCACGACGGTATGATCATTGAGCACGACGGTATGATCATTGCGCACGACGTTACGATCCTTGAGCACGGCTGTATGATCCTTGAGTACGACGGTATGATCCCTGAGCACGACGGTATGATCATTGAGCACGACGGTATGATCCTTGAGCACGACGTTACGATCCTTGAGCACGGCTGTATGATCCTTGAGTACGGCGGTATGATCCTTGAGTACGGCTGTATGATCCTTGAGTACGGCTGTATGATCCTTGAGTACGACGTTACGATCCTTGAGTACGACGGTATGATCCTTGAGTACGACGGTATGATCCTTGAGCACGACGTTACGATCCTTGAGCACGGCTGTATGATCCTTGAGTACGGCGGTATGATCCTTGAGTACGGCTGTATGATCCTTGAGTACGGCTGTATGATCCTTGAGTACGGCTGTATGATCCTTGAGTACGGCTGTATGATCCTTGAGTACGGCGGTATGATCCTTGAGTACGGCGGTATGATCCCTGAGCACGACGGTATGATCCTTGAGTACGGCTGTATGATCCTTGAGTACGGCGGTATGATCCCTGAGCACGACGGTATGATCCTTGAGTACGGCGGTATGATCCTTGAGCACGACGTTACGATCCTTGAGTACGACGGTATGATCCTTGAGTACGACGTTACGATCCTTGAGTACGGCGGTATGATCCTTGAGTACGACGTACGACCCTTGAGCATGACAGGACGACCCTGACACCAAAGGGTGGGTAATGGTCAAGGGGCTGAATTTCATCTAATGCTTGCTCGTGTGAGATTAATAAGTCTTATTAATGTAAATCAAAAAGGTTTTCTGTATTTCTTTTATTGTGTTGCTTTAATGGCGTGAGCTCGAGATGGATTTTACGTTAAAACGTTAATACAGATAGGAATGAATTTTATATACCTGTTTCAGAATGCTTATCCCAGTCTTTCTCTCCTGCTTCAGGGAAAACTCATGAGCCTCATAGAATAAATGAGAGGAGGATAAATTTTACGTGTAATAGTGAATTCATGCTGTTGAAAGTAACTCATCTGTGATATAATCTTGACTAATTTTATTCAATATGAGAAATCTAACACACGTTCCCGTGACGGACAATGCATACTGTAATTAGTAAATAGAATAATCATAACCTACAGACATGAATTTACCTGACCTGCATAATCGAACAAAACGTATGTAAATGGCAGCCTAACTCAGCCTAAACAATTCCAAGGAAACTCAACCTATCTAAAGCCTGTACTAACGTAACCTTTGTTGATACACGATCCTCAAAGTTAATATGTTAAGAATTACGTCGAGTGGCACACACAGCCAGCACGCGATCCATATCTCTACTTCCCCCATCATCACCGAGGGTTCGAGCCATGAGTGCCATGCATTTATCAACTCTCCTCCTTCAGACGGAGAGACATCGCCAGAACGCGCTTGCCTTCGTCTGTTCAATGCCTGTTACTCATTTTTTCTCTTCCACAGATTGTGTACCGCTATGTACTAACCTGGGTAGAAATTATATCAATTCAATACAAGCAGACTTTGAAACAGGTCAATGAATATTGTCCAAGACAATACAAGCCTTGTATACCACGGTATGACCCTTGAGTACCACGGCAGGAACCTTGCATTTTCTTTTCATTCATATCAAACTCTTGCATCACTGTGCACCCAAGACAACACATTTGCATCAGTGTACCCCAAGCCTTACAGGACTCGAAGTGTACGATGATGTAACTACATGTTTGCTCGAGCGTCAGTATAATCCTCAGACAGAAGCTTCAACACTTGAAACCTTGAAAATTTGGCAAGTTCAGAATGGCCGGTTAAATGCGTCCAACATATTTTCTCCCACTGTCAGCCTGATGACTTCAGGACCTGCCTGGCTTAAAAGTGTTTACATTTTGACGATCTCTCTCGCGGTCATGTGGTCAGTAAACTTGATATCTGTTGACATTTTACAAAATATAAACATATATTTCTGCAGAGAGAGAGAGAGAGAGAGAGAGAGAGAGAGAGAGAGAGAGAGGGTAGACAGAGAGAGAGAGAGAGAGAGAGAGAGAGAGAGAGAGAGAGAGAGAGAGAGAGAGAGAGAGAATTTTTGTAATCTGTTCTCATGAGGTTTGTCCTTGAAACATCGTATGCTGGAGGCGCCTGCATTGTTGGAGGAGTGGGGGTGAGGAAGGCTGACAGATAACACCACATATCAACACTAACCACAATTCACTAAGGGAGATTTGTCCATCAAATGATACCTTGGAAAATACGGAGAGTAGTTTTAGATGGAGGTAAACGGATTTCTTTTCTCACAGATGGGTTACACACACCATCTGGACGGGAGCATGATACAGACACACCTTAGGTTCCGGCTATCAAGAAATATTATACGACAGATTTAAACACCAGCTCTGGTGTCCATCGCTTGATAATAGTACCAAAGCCTTCAGTTATGTTGGTGTTCTTAGATGCGTAAGAAGTGATAAGGAGGGAGCTTCATGCTGTACGAGGATAATTGATAGGCTCGACCATAAACGACAGGTTACCATGCTCCAATATGCCATAACCATGTGGTTCAATATTAAAGTTTGTGTCTAATAGACCGAAGTATTCATGAACAGTCATACCATGATGAACCTTCAGGCAGACTGAACACCACCAAACCAATCAAGTTAACATAGTTCCATGTATTAAACAGGTACAGATTATCACCCTCCCACCCACCCACCCTCGTCCTGTGCGCCAGTTTGAGAGCCCCTGTAAAACCAGCAACAATGGCATTAACGTTAACAAGACCCAAAAGTAGTTACTACGAAGATCAGTTGTTGTCCAGGTCCAACCACGTCCAACCAGAGCAACAGCTGCAAAATGAGTGATAACTAATACGTGCATCCCATGTGTCGTCACTGATGCGGTAGCGCACATGAATTGTAACATCCTTATTAACTTTTCATGACGACGCGAAGTCCGGAGAAATACGTGGCACCCAAGATTGGTTGCCATTCCAAAGGTTATTCACCTAAGATTTACATACCAGTGATTTAATTAAAAAGACGTGTATGCTTATGCCTCAAGGGCATAGTCTTGATACAATACGACTTGAAAGACCCGTAGACGGAAGACCTGTATAAAATAGAGTGTACATTACAAGTATGTATATAACTGATGTACAGGATACAGAGGCCACTGCATGCTGTAGTACCTGGTAGGACTTGGCTGGTGTAATGGAGAAATAAAACACGAAGGCAGCATGAGGGGACAGGCATGGGGGAAGCTCTGAAGACACATTATCCTAGGAAATAGTCTTGACGGGCAGGGAGGGGGAAACACGGCAGAACAAACGAACATGTTGATGCTGTGAGACGTGGTGCACATTAACAGAACCAGCTGAGGGCTCAGATAATCTGGTGGCAGTTCGGAAAAGCTGGTGCGCTCCCATGGAGGTGGGGTGGGTATTGTTGATTCATATTAAGACTGAAATGTATGAATGTGCTCGATCAGAACGAAATTGAATTTGGTGATCGAAGCTCACGTCACGGTTCAGGAATGAGGAAGATCTTGTTTCATGTTAGGGATCAAAATGGTAAGGATAGTATATCGAATGTGGGCTTTAGAAAATAAGTTGTACACTCATCCTATGGTTCAGAATAGTGAAGGGCGGTGAACCATTTTGAAACTTAGATTTGAATGGAATGAATTTCGTTGAAGATCATCATATTATACATGTTCTTCCCATTATTGTTAACACTGGCCAAGAATGTTGTCTAATGGTGAACTTCTAACAAATACAATAGTTATATTTCTGTTTCCAGCTTCTTGCTGTTAGAAAAATGATAACATGAGGAAGACTAATTACTCTCATGGGGCAAGACTGTGAAATGAACAAGACTTGTCGGGTCACGAAGCGCAAAAGCACTTAGGGCATAAATGAATACTGTTGGTGTAGAGCGTAACCCATTACCCCAGTGTGTTACAAGAGGCAAAGTAGAATATGAGATGGAGTGCTTACTGAGGCAGAGGTAAGGGGAAGAGTGCATGGCAGGAATATAGGATAAAGGGATGAGTACTCGGTGAAATAAAGGAATGAGTTGGTAGGGGAGAAGAACAAGGGAAAGAGAAATTACTTGTAAGTTTATGATTAATTAGTGTAGTCCATAACATTGTGCTGTCATTCAGCAGCTTGGTCCCTCTCTTCATAAGATTATCAGCTTGTATATTTTATGAAACTTTCTTTAGTTTTTATTTATAGTTGTTTATAGAATGTCAAAGAAATTTTCATGTCAAAAGAGTCTGCATTTTCCTGGTACTGGAAGTAGCGCAGCCTTGGGCTGTAGAGACTTGGTCCTAGGAAAGGTTTCACCACGACTCATAGACATTGGTTCTTGAGTGAAAGGCATGCATGTGATTGGGGATAGAGTGAATTAGAGCTATGTGGTGTTTTGTGTGGTTGACGTGTTGCCATTGGACTTAACCAGGGCATGTGAAGCGTCTAGGGTTAACCGTCGTGGAAAGGTCTTAAGACGCTTGGTTGTGGATAGGGAGCTGTGGTTTCGATGCATTACACATAGTAGCTAGAGAATAGATGTGGGTGGATGCAGCTTTTCTTCGTCTGTTCCTGGCGCTACCTTGCCAACTCGGAAAATGGCGACCAGGTATAGGGGGTAGGGGAGGTGAGAATATATATATGTATATATATATATATATATATATATATATATATATATATATATATATATATATATATATATATATATATATATATATGATATCCAAGGTCGGTCATTAGTGTTGGTGATTGTGTTGCAGTTTTCTATGCGTCCCTACACAGTAGAGAACTTAAGAAGCGGAGTGTAAGATCTAAACTAATGACTCCTGGCCACCAAAACTTATCTAATGAATCAGGAAGGTTGGAAAGCATGATACACTGTAAGACCTCGAGAGCAGATCCTTTACATCGAACCTGGTCGCCCCAATAGGCTGGCAATCTTCGTTGGGCCACCGACGCTCAGGATGAAGTAAAGCTGGTAATCCATAGGATTCTCAAGCAGTAAAGTTACCTTCGTATTAACGTTGCACCTCTTACATGTGGCGCGTGGGTGACACGCCAGCTAAACTTCTCTTCAAGTACCGGGATATTTTTTTTTTTCTTCGACGTTTTGAAGATCAGAGGAACGCAGATGACGAGGGTGATTGAGTCGTGATGTATATTATTTTCTGAGACCCCCCCTTTTTTTTTTCAAGGCACTACGATGCGCTTAAATGGAAGACTTACATCTTATTCAGATACAAGACAGTAATGAAGGAGATGCCAGATACAAGACAGTAGTGAAGGAGAAGCATTTGGAAGAGGTATAACGTATGGTTCCAAGCTAGCTACTTAGAACGTAGGCCTTGGTTAGGAAATTTGATTTTCTGAAATATTCTCATCTGTTGCAGTCATTGTCTCACATGTTAGGAATGGAAGTTAGCCAGGTTTATGGAAGGCTCCTTTTGTAACTTACCGTCAACTTACAAATGCCATTTATGGTTACTGTTGTCTTACTGTACGATACTAATTAGTGGATAATAAGCGATAATGTCTATGGTATCATTTTGTGTTCGGGGGGGTAATTAGTGAAGAGCCTCGGTATTGATCAGGATCCAGTTGTCGACAACACTGTCTCTTCTGTCTACATCCAGGATTTGATCCCAAGATTTTTTTCCTATAGATATAGATACTTGCCAAGTCCCGTCGTGTACGTATAGGCAAGAAATGCTGACGGTAATGTTGCTGCTACACCTTTGGTGGGGAGGGGTCGATGTTAACTTTCATAGAGATGAACACATGGAAATGATAGTCTTGCGACCGAGCGTGAGTTTTTCATTGTTCTTATTTGTTGTTCGCTCAACTCCCTGGGGTAGAAACATGGGTAGTAGATGGATTCACACGAGGGTTGCTCAAAATAAGAAAGATTTTAGTTACAGTTTAGATTACTGTTGTTGTTGTAGCAAACCTAACCCCATTTGACACACACACACACACACACACACACACACACACACACACACACACTCACTCACGCTTACACTCAAATGTTTGGGCTTAACCTTCAGCTGTCTTGCTTAGCCAATGACGCTAATCAAGACTCTTCAAAAGGATCATCCCAGATACTGATGTAGTTACGTTATGTGAAGGTTGCGTTCTGGACCCCCATCACATCCCCAGATGAAACAAAAAAAATGAGAAGAAATAACCTACACAACTTTTCTACTCACATTACTCTCTCTCTCTCTCTCTCTCTCTCTCTCTCTCTCTCTCTCTCTCTCTCTCTCTCTCTCTCTCTCTCTCTCTCTCTCTCTCTCGTGCATCTTCCAACCACGGCACTGTTCCCTCGTGGTCCACAGCCCTCTTCATGAGGGGAGAATATTTAGAGGCCAACAGAATAGAGCAGTAGGGGTGGAGCTGCCTGCCATTATGTGCTATTTTCCTTCCAGATGAATTAGTCTTAACCGGGGACTCAGTCTGTGTTGACTGACTGACTTTTTCTACCTTTCCCATCGAGAAATGTCCATTATGAAGACAAACATTGCAATGTTTTAGTTGTTAAGTACCACAGAGATTTGTGGCAAGTTTTGTAATAAGGATTTATAACAAGTGAGGTGTAGAAAAAGCAGGGAAGGACGGTAGAGAGAGAGAGAGAGAGAGAGAGAGAGAGAGAGAGAGAGAGAGAGAGAGAGAGAGAGAGAGGCAGTAAGTGTGTAGGGCCAGAGGCTGTTAGTTTAGATTTGCCTTACATGTAATGGCTGTGGAGGAATTGAGGGAAGACAAAAGTGTTGGGATGTTTGTGTAAATATATGACGATTGTTAGAGGATTGTCTGGGCTCAGTGCTGTCCAGTGAACCTGTAAATTTGTATTATCCAATGAAAAGAATGGGTCCGCATCTGCCCACTGCTGACATCCATGAATTTGGCAGGTAGGATCCTTACACTGCTGACATTCATAGTGACCAGAAAAACATTTGAATTCCCCCCTTACTTTTCTGCCGGGCTAACACTGTGTATAGTTGTGATAGACGTGACCGTTTTGCTTGAAGGTTTATTTTCTTTATACAACCTGCTTGTGTAGGGGGAAGCAGTATATATGACAACCAAACCTCAAGAAGAAAGAAATCAATATGTGTTGTTTTGACAAACTTTAGAACCAGCAGGAATCTCTCAAATTCATGGGGTGATCATTCCAATAGAACTTTCTCTATCGTTTTTCTGTCCTCCGCCTCTTGCTGCATCTATTGTTGCCAGAGGGAAGATGGATGAACGTAACGACCCTGTGTGAGCCTAATGGCAGTAGCTGAGGTTAAAGAGGATTCTTTTTTTTTACGCTGTTATCATATTACTTTTCGGAGGATGGGACGAGATACGAATTTTAAAAGCACTTTTGGAAAGTCTCGGATGTGGATAAGATTAGGAGTGAGGTTAGTAGACATCAAGCTCTCCAGCTGTGTAATCTTACGACCCACTACACCAACCAGAGGTTTAAGAGCTTCGGACACCACAAACTCTCCATCGGTGTGAGCCTAGAACACAACAGAGTCTCTGATGCTTAGAAAACAGGACACAGCAGATCCACCACTGATGTTAGAGTGCAAGACACGCCAGAACCTCAGTTGGTGGAAATTTAGGACAACTTCTGCTCACATACATTCGTTCCGTACCTTCATCTTGCGCTTCCCCGAGAACCTACAGTAGATAACATTGTGTCAGAATCACCAATCAGCTTCTGGACACGACCTGGTAAATTATGGTGTGTTGATATGAACTCGTCTATATTGGTTGAAAACCGTGGTCATAGTACGTCCACAGAGCGAGGGATACGCCGCTGAACCTCAAGTGTTGTGAGAAGGCAAAGCAAGAGAGGACCCCATTCAGTTGAACAGTAAAATATTGTGATTCAGAGACGCTATGATGCTATACACATAAAATGTGTCCTTCGGTGATCCTGGCTCGTTTTCACAGTGGGGGAAAAAAAGGAAGAAAGAAGTACGTTGTTTATGATATTAACTCCTACTACAATAAGACTGACTTGTCTCTTTATGGCTTTTCCTTCAGTGATCCTGGCTCGTTTTCACAGTGGGGGAAAAAAAGGAAGAAAGAAGTACGTTGTTTATGATATTAACTCCTACTACAATAAGACTGACTTGTCTCTTTATGGCTTTTCCTTCAGTGATCCTGGCTCGTTTTCACAGTGGGGGAAAAAAAGGAAGAAAGAAGTACGTTGTTTATGATATTAACTCCTACTACAATAAGACTGACTTGTCTCTTTATGGCTTTTGTTGTTTCGACATTTACTGCATAACATTAGGGCCTGCGAGAGCACAGCCTGTGACGAATTGCTCAATTAGGCTTGTTATTCAGTTCTGCGGGCATCTTTGCAGACAGCTTCAGTGGAGCTGCGTTGTGAGATGACAGCAGTAAAAGCGCTGGTGTGTCGTAAACTCATAACACAGGAGAGATCACTGTGGCCGAAAAAAATACTATAGGCTTCACAGATTCACAGACAAGCCATCTTTCAAAGGAGGACATGTAACGCTTGACTTCGCCCTCTTGTGTAACGCTGTAATGGGTTTAACTATACTGTATATTCACTTTGCACAAACGGCAGAGAGCATAGGTTGGTGGATCATATAGAGTGACATAAATCAATAAAAAATCTTTTTGAAATTTAGCTGGTATGCATTCTATCTTGGTCAGTCAGGTGTGAACGTGTGAATTGCTTGAGCACTACGTTACGACCCAGGTGACCTGGCCTTTAGTTACGCTTGACCCTTAACCAAGGGGGTCAAGTTAGAGGCTATGCCATCGTAAACAATGGTCGTACCGTCGTGTTCAACGATCGTACCGTTGTACTCAAGGGTCGCTTCGCTATGCCAAAGGGGTTACGACGTCGTAAAGCAAGGCTTTTAAACTTGGAGTATTATAGGCTACACAGTCATCTGTTATGGTGTACTTTATTTGTTGCTTTATGGTTTGTGAAATGTATGCACATACATAAACAACTTCTCAGCCCTTTTGTAAAGTCTTCAAGCCAATGCATAAATTTACCATATTACACTTTTCTAAGCCCACTTCACACGTTCAGTATTTTACTCTGTTTTAGATGTGCAGACCAGAAATGCGCTGTTAACCCTAGTTCTGTGAACGGAATATTAACTACGTAGTCGTAACTGCAATATCTGTCGGTGAGAGAAAGTTTTTTTGTCACCGATGGATGTCACACAGGCCAACATTTTGACCTTGTATAGTCAAGACTGCGCGTACCATTCAGGTCCGTCGGTGCATTTCTAGGCTGCACAGTCAGAACTGAAAGAAAAACTGAGAGTGTTTAGTAGCATCGAACTGCTAATACATGACGTACATATTTTTCCCCTGAAATACTAAATTGTTATTGTGTTATTTGTTATGTGTTGTAGATGTACCTTCTGTGAGGGTCTACCTCGGTGTTCCGCACAGAAGCGATGAGGAGGGAAGGTTATAGAGACCTGAACACTATCAAGACGGTTCCTCGCGAATTTTCTCCCGAGAATTCGCTTTGCGACAGACTGGAGGATATGCCGACCTATTTCTGCGGCATAGATCAAAAGAGTCCGATGTGCGCGTCTTCATTCGCTTGTACCGGCAAATTCCACTAAGCTACAAGAGCATTGAGATTACTGTAAATGAAAGTAACGATATTCGTGAAGTAATAGTATTTTTCTACGATGAACTTGAATAGCACTGACAAGGAGAAACATGCTTTGATTTAAACTTCCAAATAGAGTGGTTAGTCATCGTTAATATAAATGATATGGGCTTAAATCACCTGCGTTTGGTTCGTTTGCTGACCCATTTCTCCGAGGTAGCCAGTCCTGCTTTTTCATCCGTCTTTCACTCAATCAAGCATAACGCATCAAGTATAGCAAGCAACTGCCTCCTCCACGTCACACTTGGGAGTCATGCTGTTGAGTTCGTTTTGACGAACTGGGAACTCGACAGCCGAGCGATTCCGCTCATGTCACTTGAGTTCGCCGGCGATGAGCCATTGTGCTGTGAGGACACAACATGACCATGAACCATGGTCATCACCCAGACTTGGCTGACCGTCGCTGGTAGTCGCTGCATCGTTCTGGGAGAGGAAGTAGTTCGTCGTGAAATTAAGTGAACTTTGGAATATACTTTCCCTTGGTTGCATCTCATCCCACACTATTGTTTAGCCTTTGTGTTTAGATATAATACGCTTCGTGTGTTACAGGTATGTCATTTGTATCTCAGGTATGCTGCCTGTATCCCAGGCATATTGTCTCAATTTCAAATATATTGCGTGTATCCCAGATACGTTGTATGTATTCCAGATATGTTGTCTATATTCCTGCGATGTGTGTTATCCAGATGTGGCTGCATTCCAGTTATGTTGTATGCATTCCAGTTATGTTGTATGCATTCCAGCTCCGGCACGGCCCTTCACTAGCGAGCACTCTCCCCTCCCCGGGCAACGAGGAACGAGGCGATTTAGCATGAGCGTGCGGGAGGTTCCTACGAGATCATCCATGCCTGATCCCGTCCATAAAATTGAGAAAATTGCGTTCATGAAATCTAGGAAATTACCTTCGTAAACTCTATTCTATGATGCCATTGAAGTTCAATTATAGCCTGGGCTGGGGGATTTGAGCTATCCCGTGCATAAAGCTACCAGTGTAGAATTTTTTGCTACCTATACAAAATACACGAATGTTACTCTGACTCTCATGACGATGTATGATTGCTGGCTCTACCTTGTTCTCCAGTCTATCGTCCACTGGAATGTGGAAAGCATTTTGCCCTAAAGTGACACGACAGAACTCCCGACAGTCCCCACCAAGACTTGTACGTTTACCTTGGTATTCTCGGTGCATTTTTAACGTCAACGTGTGTGTACATAAGCGAATGGGGATTAGGCTTGATATTTTCGTCTACCACCGTTTAGAGCTTGCTTGTGTCAGAGTGACCAAGTGGGTCTTACTGTGAGGTAAATTACAAAATCTCTCGTATGTATACCTGACCCACTATCTCTCGTATGTATACCTGATCCACTATCTCTCGTATGTATGCCTGATCCAGTATGGTCATGGTTTTATGTATTTTTAGGTTACAGACTAAAATTCTGGTCCTGTACACGGTTACATCATGGGCGGGGTAACTTTGTTCGATCCGTAGAGTTCACTTCAGCTGGCGAAGCAGACGGTGGACAAAGCGGTGTCAAGCACCAATATAACTGGGTCGTAGGTCAAGGCCATAGTTCCTTTCACAAGGTCGTAAGTTCCAACTAGTCACCTTCATTGGCATTTCATCCTGTTGATCCCCTCCCTTCCCTCCCACTTCACGTAGCCTCCCACACTTCACCTCTCCTTATCCACTCACTCCCCTTCCAACTCCCAGAACTTCCTACCCTCTCCTTCCCCTCCCCAGCCACTAGTACTCCCCATCACAGCATTCTCCAACCCTGCCTTCCCTCTCCCCAGCCTCCAGCACTCCTCGGCCGCCAGTTCTCTCCCTTGCCTCTTCCCAGCATCCACACAGCTCCCCTCCCTCACCTGCCTCGCCCCAACCTGTCCTCCTGGATTACCAAGCGGCTGACGTGGTGTCTGGTTATGTGATTACTATTTACATGTTACGGGGCGAGTTTTGCACCCGTGCTGCCTCGTCTCTTGACCTTGTATATATGTACCATGTCTCTGCTGCAGTGTCTACACACACACACACACACACACACACACACACACACACACACACACAGTCTAAGCCAGGTACCCATTTATTGACCAGTCCTAAGGGGGATGTACAGCTGGGTTAGGTGTGGGCCACATTCCACACCAAAGGGTTGAACCACTACGGAGGCTCGTGTGTGTGTGTGTGTGTGTGTGTGTGTGTGTGTGTGTGTGTGTGTGTGTGTGTATGTTCATGCGTATCTCTCTCGGTGTGTATGACGACCATCAAGTTGCTATTGCTCTTTTAACTGTGTAAAACACCATTCCGACTTCCACAGCTGCCTCGTTGCCCTTGAACGCAGCGTTTGCTATGGTCAGGATTGGTACTGCTGCTACAGGTGGAGCAGATCATGGTGTGCCCTCTAGTTCCGTTACTGACGCTGTTATCGCCGCTGCTCCTGCTGCTCCTGCTTCTTCTTTTAGCGTCAGGGTTGCCTCCAGTTCTGCTTTTGATGCTATTGTGGCTACTGATGTTCCTTGCTTTTTGATGTTGTTGTTAATGCTACTGCTGTTGCTCCCTCACTTGCTCCTGCCGTTGCAGCCCCTCTTCTTGCTGTTTTCTGTTGTTGTTGTTGCTTCTGTTCACTCTCTTGCTGTTAGTGCTACTGCTGTTCCTCTCTGTTGCGACTGCTCCTACTCCTCCTGTTGATGTATCTGTTGTTTCTACTGTTGCTCATGCACCTCTGTAGTTAACAGATCTGTTGTCGCACATGACAAAGCAATACAAAGGAATCTTGTAAGCAGCAACAGATCACTGGGTACTTTCGAAGCTTTTTGTGATAGTGGGAGAGACTTGGAAGCCAGATACTAATGTAGTAAGAGGCGAGAGAGAAGGGTATATAAATGGTCGTTAGAGAAATGCCAGTAGCCTGCGGTAGCAAACGTAACTGAGGTATCGTAAGTAATGCTGGTCGTGGATTGATATATAGTCTGTTCTTAAACGTAGCTATGATGCTGCTTCCAACTGCTCGAGTTGTTAGGTCAACACTGTCGTCTTCCGCTGCTGTCGCTGTTGCTGCTACTGTATTTTCTGCTGCTGTCGCTGTTGCTGCTACTGTATTTTCTGCTGCTGTCGCTGTTGTTGCTACTGTATCTTCTGCTGCTGTCGCTGTTGTTGCTACTGTATCTTCTGCTGCTGTCGCTGTTGTTGCTACTGTATTTTCTGCTGCTGTCGCTGTTGTTGCTACTGTATCTTCTGCTGCTGTCGCTGTTGTTGCTACTGTATCTTCTGCTGCTGTCGCTGTTGTTGCTACTGTATCTTCTGCTGCTGTCGCTGTTGTTGCTACTGTATCTTCTGCTGCTGTCGCTGTTGTTGCTACTGTATCTTCTGCTGTTGTCGCTACTGTATCTTCTAAAACTTTACCTTCTGGATCTTTTGTATATGATCATTGCCTGTGAAGGTATATGATATAAGGTTATTTTCTTGTACTGATATCCTGGTTCTGTTTTCTCTCCATTTTCTTTATTCTTTTCGTTCATGTCTTCTTCACTTTCTTTATTCACTCCCATTTTATCGACTTCCTCCTTCTCCTATTCCTCTGCCTCCCTCTCCTCTTTCCACACCCCTCCCACAAATTATGCTACTTGTTGACATCAATTCTTCTGTGAGGTGTGTGTGTGTGTGTGTGTGTGTGTGTGTGTGTGTGTGTGTGTGTGTATGTGTACGTGTGTGTGTGTGTGTGATTACATTTGTGATTACAGTTCGTGATTACTATTTATGTGTTTCGGGGAGAGAGCTTTACACTCTTGTTCCTCAGTTCTTAATCTTGTATATATGTACTGTGACTTTACTCCTTATTCACACACACACACACACACACACACACACACATACACACGCGCGCGCACGCACATATGAGCTTCCGTGATGTAGTGATGAGAGTCGCTGATTATGATTTACGCACGGGCCCGTCTGGGTTAGAATCCTGGGCGCGCCAGTCAACCCACAGCCAAGCCAGGTGTTTATCCTCCCTACGGGGCTGATCGATAAATGGATACCTGACTTAGGCTGGTGTGTGTGTGTGTGTGTGTGTGTGTGTGTGTGTGTGTGTGTGTGTGTGTGAGTGTGTGTGTGTCTGTGTGTGTGTGTCTGTGTGTGTGTGTGTGTGTGTGTGTGTGTGTGTGTGTGTGTCTGTGTGTGTCTGTGTGTGTGCGCGTGTGCGCGTACGCGTGCGTCACGGGGGACTACACCTCCTCCCAACAGATGACACAGATGCTAAAGGAATCCGATATTACTCTTTCATCAGATCTGAGTCTCACCTCCCCTTCTTCCCCTCAGCCTCCCCTCCCCCCCTGCCCCCCCGCCAGCCAGGCCGCCCTTGGAAAATCCCTTTCATTCCCAGTCCTCCTTCCCCCCCCCCCCCCTCACTGCAGCCCACCCCCACCCCCCTTAGCGTAATGGAGAAACAGCCATTGTCCTTTGTCTCGTCCTTGTTGCGTTGGCAGGAGTGCGAGCGCTGTGAGAATCGTTGCAACATGGACAACACCGCGCCGAGAGAGACGGAGAAAGAAATAGAATTGCCTGGATTTTCAACCCTAAGGATGAAGGTGGAGCATTATAATAGCATCATCTCGTGACAGGGTCGTTAGCCTTATTGATTGGGTATTCAAGCTCTTCAGCGTGGAGGTACTAGGCTGGTGTGTTGATGATGACCCAGCCTCTGAACTGGGCCCTTAAAGGTCAAGCCATCATATCCAAGGATCATATGGACGTGCTCAAGGATCGAACCGATCCCCTGTGCTTCGAGGATCATACCGTTGTGCTTAGGGATCGTACCGTCGTGCTCAAGGATCGTACCGTCATGCTCAAGGATCGTACCGTCATGCTTCGTACCTTCGTGCTCAAGGATCGTACCGTTGGCCTCAAGGGTCGTACCTTCGTGCTCAAGGATCGTACTGCCGTGCTCAAGGATCGTACCGTCGTGCTCAAGGATCCTACCTTCGTGCTCAAGGATCGTACCGTCGTGCTCAAGGGTCGTACCTTCGTGCTCAAGGATCGTACCTTCGTGCTCAAGGATCGTACCGTCGTGCTCATGAATCATACTGCCGTGCTCAAGGATCGTACCGTCGTGCTCAAGGGTCGTACCTTCGTGCTCAAGGGTCGTACCTTCGTGCTCAAGGATCGTACGTCGTGCTTAAGGATCGTACCGTCATGCTCAAGGATCGTACCTTCGTGCTCAAAGATCGTAACTTCGTGCTCAAGGATCGTACCTTCGTGCTCAAGGATCGTACCGTCGTGCTCATGAATCATACTGCCGTGCTCAAGGATCGTACCTTCGTGCTCAAAGATCGTAACTTCGTGCTCAAGGATCGTACCTTCGTGCTCAAGGATCGTACCGTCGTGCTCATGAATCATACTGCCGTGCTCAAGGATCGTACCGTCGTGCTTAAGGATCGTACCATCATGCTCAAGGATCGTGCTTAGATCTAATGGGTTTGTAGCTATAATCTTATCATAGTGATTGATTCAAATAACCATAATTGATGTATCTATTAATGAGATAGGGAACTTCCGAACGACTCTCCTTTACTCGTCTATTCATCACACATGTCAGTTGTGCTGTTGGTGAGGACCAGAGGGGAAGATAATGCCAACCAGATATATACGTAACACTTGAATTTACACACACACACTCACACACACACACACACACACACACACACACACACACACACTCACACACACACACACACACACACCGATCGCCTTACCTGTGAAACCCACTTGTGTACCTGGAGACACATGATGTGTTACTACCTTTCGTTCAACTCATACAACACTTGCAACCCCAGGGAGTGAGGGAAAGAGAATTTTTTTCCAGTTATACAACTCACAGAAATGATATGTGCGAGTTTACTAAAGACTAGGGCACAAGTGGGAACTCTCATACAACACATGGGTTCCGTGGTACATTGTATCGGTTAGCGTTCCTGACTGTGACGCATTCACGTGCAGCCCAGGGTCGAGCGCATAGGTTCGAATCCTGGTTGCGGCAGTCTGTCCACAGGCAAGCCAGCTGTTCATCTACCCCGAGAGTTTTGTTGATAAAATGAGTTTTTGGTTCAGGCTACAATATATATATATATATATATATATATATATATATATATATATATATATATATATATATATATATATATATATATATATATATATATATATCGCAAGTGAGATGGCCCGTGCCGTCTAAACCAACATAAGCTTGCGTTCGGCGCTAGCGCCACTTAACTCAGTATGTCTCAGCAGGTGTTGCATGTAAATGCTTCCGACACCTACTGATCACGACTACAGTTCAGTTTAGGGACTCAGCCGTATGATAACAGGGACACCTCAGCTAGTGGTGGGTAGTGGCTCCCACGATCACTTGTAGCTCCAGGCTGGAATGTTGTCGATGACTTCGCCGTCAGGAGCAGGTAAAAGGTGGGTGAAAGGGATGAGAGCCCAGCTGGATGATTCGGAGATTGCGGGACGGGTACTGATGCCAGTAAGGGAACGCATGCCTACTGCTGAGTCCAACCCGGAACTTGAACAAGAGGAGTGAAAAAGGCATGAGCACAGGAGGATCACTACTGACGTACACAGACGGGAGCTGACTCCCAGCCAGGTGATTGCCCCCGAGGGAACGCCGTCGCACTGACGAGTGACACTCGAAACTGAAGAACTTTTGCTTGTTGAGACTTACTCCTGGACAAGGCAAGAACACCAGTGACCTCACGGAGGTCACAAGGACATCCGCCAATATCAGAGTATTAACTCTCCCACATTGTCACCTTTGCACAGCTACGACAGAGTGTCTGGATATAATGCACGTCGGCCTGTTGTCCACCAATATGTCTTGCAGACCATAGTTTGTATAGACGCAAGTACCAGACCACGTGAGTTCTGAGGGCAAGAGTGTGAGTGTACTGCTGACACCCAGAACGTAGAACATCTAAGCTCCAACATAATTATCAATGCTCAACTACAATCATTTTCCTCCTGACTGGAAGACATCATATGATTATGCAATGCTGAGGTCAGCAGGCCCACAGTCTCCCAGTGAGTTGCAACCCATTGTCATCATCTCCATCCGCAGTCAACTCTTTGAAAGTTTTTTGTTTAACGAGACTTACAGAGACATAGCAAGATCCATGAACTCTAAGTAGTTGATCAACACGAGAAACTTCCTCAACCTTCCAGTGTCTCGTAATCTTAAACTTCATCCAACGCATCCTAGAGAGATACAAAACCTTTGTGGCTCTGGGCCAAGTTGGCTTTAGGACACTTTACGACTTTGTCAAGTACAGCATATATATCAGATAGCACAATCAATCTCAGGTTACAGAGAAGAGTTATTCCATAGCTTGCAGACAACTACAGTGAGCGTCAACATGCGCTCATGAGAGGGCATCTCCACCTACCGTATGGCACAACACGATGCCCTGATGAATAATGGACTTACATTGACGACTGTGTTACTGATATCAGCTTTGACAAGAGCTCTCCGGAGTCCATATTCTCGGAAAGGCTCTTAAGAATCTCCGGAGCTGAAGGACCGCCATCCAAGTCACCGCCAACCAGACCAACGCCAGTGTCATGCAAGTCGGTGTTGTTTCTCACCGTGTCCCAACCAGTACTGTCCTCAGAGGTCCAGTCTCCTTCCAGTTTCGTCATTCCTCCGAGATATTTGCTGTCACTTTGGACAATAAACCAAACTTGAAGGTACACGTGAGTACTATCATCAAACCTTCAACCTGACGTTTGTATATTCTTAGTCGACTGGAAACACTTTACCCTCCTGCGCATGTACATGAGAATATCTACATCAGTTTCATTCTTCGCAAGCTCTCTACGCTTGCCTTCTTTATCCCCGACATAATAGCTGTTACTTGAAAAGGTGCAGAAAAGGGCACGCAAGACCATCCTCTGTGCTTCTAGCACCACCTATTAAGAGGAGCTTAAAACATGAATCCTTACAACTCTCTTCTTCAATCACCTGGGCCTCATCCGAATGCTCGGGATGTTTCGCCACCTTAAACTGCTGCTGCCCAAGATACCTCGTCCTCAAGTCACAGTTGGGCACCAGAACTGTTGTAGAACCCATACGACCTCGAGCCACTAGAACAACGTCATCCCAGCCGTTGTGAGCATCTTCCATCAGTAGACATCCGCCCCAGTCGGTTATGTAAACACGGTTTAACTCCCCTCCTCCATTATTATAACCTTACTGCTTATTTCTTTGCACTTTTACTACAATTTCAGCCATTGCTTCAGTTTTACAATACGCCGTTCCTTTCATTATCATATTATTATTATTATTATTATTATTATTATTATTATTATTATTATTGTTGTTATTATTATTATCATTATTATTATTATTGTTATTATTATTGATGTCATTCTTGTTATAATTACTAAAGCACTCGAATAACCATGCTCGCACTTGTATTCTGATTACCCCGTATCATAAGGGCAGTACATGTGCCACATGCAGAGTGTATGTGATCTGGATGGTGTTTAAGCTTGATCTGCATGTGGCTGTAGTTCGACCCTGATGGTAGTTAATGACCCCTGGCAGTTGATAGACCTAAAGTCCAAACAGCCAGCCAACCAACGTGTTAGAACGACTATAAATGTTTAATATTTTAGCGTGATTAAGATAGTCTTAAATGAACGATTAAACCGTGGAAGCTTATGAATGATGATGAGGTGTTATAGCGCCCTAAACTTTACAAGGCATTACGTCATAGAGTGTGTGTCCCTCTCGTCTAGATACGCGGGTCCGTAATGTGGGCTGATCACTGAACTGTAGCCGGGTTTGCATATCAGTCCCTTGAGTGGGACGGTGTCACGCTTGGGTATTATGATCGGACCTTTTGACTTTAGACTTCAGGTCAGAGTTCACAACATCATACCCAAAGGGCCATACCCAAGGAGTGCTCAAGGAGTGTAATGTATGCTTTTTAAGTTGATACAGCAAATCGTCGTCAACTTTGTTGCAGGAAAACTTAAAAGGCGCGTCTCTTGGTCGCCATTTATCTCACTTCTGACTAGATTCGATTACTTAGTTTATGTATCTATGTAACTGATTAAGTTATCACCGGAGTTAAAAGTCTAGAGATCTCCAGTGACTGCATGTTGCCTACAGGATAAAGATTATCCTAACAGTTGACATCTTTTTCGATTATTATGTGAAAGAAATTTATAAACGACCAGGAGACTGGAGGGGTGTTATGTATTAGTGTTGTGTCTTTTTCGCCTCTGGGATATTCAGTAATTCAAGCAAAACATTGTTCATTATGGACGTCGATGGATAACTGGAGCCTCCCTGAGTGCTTTGAGGCTTCGAGGGCACCAAAGGTGTTCCATGTTTGCACCGTGGTCCAGATCCCAGATTTGTCTGTAGTTTGTATCGTCGTTGTCTTCCAAGTCTCTGCTACACTTATTGGACTGTGTCTCTCAGGTATAAGCTGACTGGTTTAATCTTCATTTGTTCGTGCTGTTCCTACAGTGTTTTCAATGTTGGGGTATTTTTCATTTGTGACGAATCGTGGAGCCTCATTTCGTATCCTCTGTGACTTCAACATGCGTGATTTGAACGCGAGGAACGTTGGCATAAGTAAATTGGGATAGTAATTATCATGGTTTTGACCAGGTGGAATATTTGGTTCTCCGGACGATGCCAGAATCTACACAGACTGGTCATGGCCGCCTCTTGTTGATGTGATCAGTAACCCAACCCCAAGATGTGTGTGTGTGTGTGACCCAGTTTTCTGCAGCTTATCTTGTGCACTAACATATTACCATCTATGGTCATGCATCCATTGCTAAGAAGTTCATAAGTAGCTGTATTATTATGCTCTCTTTAAGAAGTTATTGTTTTAAACGCTTATTGTAAGACTGTGTAAGTTCATGTGATGCTGTTAACTCTCGTTGTTCACACTGATAATCAAGCAATATCAAGTATGTTGCTTTATATGAAGTTGATGGCAATCGAACGTTCAGTAAGAAGATATAGTAAAATTGAATATGAGATATGTTTTATTGCGCAGGTCTTCCCTGAAGTTTTACCGTTTTCTGTAAATTGAAAACCTACTTTCGTTTTCTTCTACAACTGCACCGAACCCATTATCGTAAAACTCTCCAACGAACTTATAAGATATCTTCCATATGAACCATTTTTCACAAAGAAACCCGACGACTTAAGCAAAATGTCATCATTAACGTTATCTGCGACCGAGAAAACAGTGAGATTCGCTTGTTCTTAACATCAGAAACCCTTTCAGAACTGCGATCAGCCCTACAGGCACAACACACACACAACCTTCTCATGTTAACCAGATGCCCTCAGCTTACAAAAACAGACGAAAGGACTCCTCCCGTAGCATCATCTCCACCAACGACACACAACCCTGTGGCTAACTCAAACTCGTGATCTGCTAAACAAATATGACGAGTGGGAATTTCGTGATGGCCAAACGCCTCAAGCGGAATCAGAATCCCCTTCACAGCTCCTACTTAGTGTATGGATTTACATATCAAGGAGATTGGAAACTCTTTGATATAAAGCAAATGGGAGCCACAACCATCACCATCATCATCGCCACCATCACCCTATTCATCTCGAACATGGCACAGCCACTTCACACATGATGAAACAGTCAACGTGGGACCAACTCAACAAGGCAAAGGACAGAGGAGTCATCAGAAATACTCACTCCCATTAGAGGCACTAAGTGTCTTCACGAGGAAGTTCTTATTCGAAACAAGTGAGTTACAATCTACGAATCAACGGAGAAGATCGTGCACTGGACCTCTTCAGCAGCGAATTATATGGATGAGATCTGCGACGGCATGATGGAATTTTCCTCCATCCGCGCCCCCTCCCCACAGTGTTAATTTTGCGTCCACTTCCATCGCGTAAGGCTTGCTCACCTCTCACCGTGACTTTTTCCTGAAGTTGCCAGCAAAATGGCAAAACTTCGACAGCGCGGCAAAACTTCGACAGCGCATGTGGAGACCCCCTACCCCCCCCCTCCTCTCTCTCTCTCTCTCTCTCTCTCTCTCTCTCTCTCTCTCTCTCTCTCTCTCTCTCGGCAGTGGGTGGTAGGCAGCCATCGACCAGGATAGGTATATTAATTGTTCTACCCACCTAGGTATCCACTTGGTTTTGTGACGGATGCGAAATAAGCTGTCACTTCAGTGGTTGTCAAGGTGCACTCCTTTGGCCCAGGTAACCGTCTTTTCTCTTTGCTTTGTGTGGCTTTCAATCCACATTATACTGTCTCTCCATCTCTTACATAACACATGACGACAGCTTACTCGTTCTTCGTAACTCCATATTTCCCCATGGTGAACGTTCTGTTGTGTCAGATATGAAATACGTGGCAGTAATTAACGCAGTCATCAAGTGACCCAAGACACGTTCAGATCGACAGTAAATTGACAACATGCAATAAGTAATCTATCATAATGTAGAATAACTTGAAAGAAGAATGATTATTGATAATGCGTATGACGGAAAGTCACTCAGTCAGTAGGCCTTAAACAGGCGCATATCTAATACATCACCTTAGCTCTCTGACACATATACTGATTCAGCCCCAGACCTGTTAGATGAAAACACACACACACACACACACACACACACACACACACACACACACACACACACCACCTTCATTAAACCTAAATCAGTTGATTTATCACACATCGCCTCAATCAACTCCAGAGCTATTCATTTAAGGCGCGTCACCAGAATCACACTCAGACGTGTTATTCTGACGCTCGTAAAAATTTAATCAATTGCCGACTTGTCGATGTAATACAGATCACCTTAATCAAACGAATTTGGCCGTTTATCCGGCACACGTCACCTTAATCAACGCCAGACCTGCTCATTCAACGGCAATGATGTAATTACAGTTCTCTGTTGACCTCTACATTTGCCTTAATCAAGAATACGAGTAGAGTTTACGGGCTGCATTCACGTAAGTTACGGTCGGCTGTGCCTCGCCATTACTGAATGCGGGGAGGTAGTGAGCCAGTACATGGGAAAGACAGCCAACACGGGGGTCCGTTGGCTCATGTCTAGGTTGTGTGTTTTTGAACCTGAATCTTTACATGAGAAAGACAGACAATAGGAGGCCTGATTGGTCCACACGGCTGGGTTGTCTGGTTAAAAAAAAGAAATGAAATGGACTTGACATATCCCTCAACTCTCGGGTCGCCAATGTATCATCCTCGAGTATACGAGTAACCAAAAGAAGCCACAGGAGTCTTGTGGTCGCTAGGGTCAGAGACCTATTGCCTCTGGGAGCCTCGGCAGTACCACTCGCGCGATCCCATCGAGGTGGCAAGTTATCAAACTTCGTCGGGGATTTACATTTGCAGTTGTCCCAAGTTCGATTGGTTTTCCATCTGCAACGATTAGCTGTCTGATTCGTGGAAAAGTCTGATGCAAAACGTTACACGGAAAACAATAAGAAAAGAATGCAGTCGCTGTGCTCTAGAGGTAGTTGTCCGTGACGTTGGGTCATGAGGTCATGCCACTGAAGACTTTCTTAATGTGACCAACGAGAATGAGGCTTCACGTACACTATCCTCATCTATTCCTTGTTCCTGGATTCATGATGGTGTGTGTGTGTGTGTGTGTGTGTGTTGGAGATGAAAGAGGCCACAATCTCAACACATGTTTGTTTGGCTGAAGCTAAAGGATGGTAAGTGTGCGGAGAATCGTGGATCCTATCGCTAATGCTCCTCATAAGTTTGAATCCCTTTGTTGAAATTAATGTAGCGTTCAAAGGCTTATTGGGTATGGGAGTGGTTGAGGGTCCTGAGCGGGGGAAGGTATCAGGTAGGGTGAGGTAAGTGAGGGTAAAGAAAGCAAATAACTGCGTTTTATACTAGAGTCTAGGGGATGGTAATTGGGTTTTGGTAATTAAAATAGCATGATTGGTTTCATGAGGATGGATGAAGAGAATAATGAGTTTGTACGTAAGTAAGGGTGTTAAGTAAGGTTTTTTTATGTGGTGAGTATGAGTGACAGGTAATGGATAAAGAGCGATGAGTCTATACATGAGTATTTTAACTTACTTATGTGTATATTTATGTGGATTATTGTTAGGATGTCATATTGAATTCTATGAGGAGTTGTTACATGAGTTTTTTTTTTTTTTTAAGGTAAGTGGTGTTATGAATGTTGGGGCGTGAATAAGTCAGAACCAGTGTAACATCATGTGGTTACCATGATGATGATGATGATGATGGATACAATACTGGTACAAGAGTAAGCTTGTAAGTGTAATGAGAAGCAAAGATGATTCATGAGTCGGTTTCAGGCACAGAAAGAATTTCATGGGGAAGGGAACCTTAAGGTATGAGATCAGAAGTGAGTGAGGTCATTTAGCTTTGGTGTAGCGAGGAAGAAAGTTATCCTGGGGCAACTCATGAAGATGAGTAAGTGAGGTAGCGAATACGACACTGAGTGTTTTGACGTGTTGAGTGGTGGTGCCTGTGATGAGTGATGAACAGTATGTGTGGTGGGTGATGAACAGGACCTGTAGTGAGTGATAAGCAGTGCCTGTGATAAGTAATGGGTAGTGCCTGTGGTAAGTGATGAGCAGCGTCTGTGGTGAGTTATGAGCAGTTCCTATGATGGGTGATGAGTAATACCTGTGGTGAGTGATGAACAGTGTCTGTGGTGAGTGATGAACAATGAGAATGGTGAATGATGAGCAGTGCCTGTGGTAAGTGACGAGCAGTATGTGTGGTGAGTGATGAGCAGTGCCTATGGTGAGTGATAAGCAGTGCCTATGGTGAGTGATAAGCAGTGCCTGTGGTGAATGATGAGCAGAATATTTCAACATCAGGAAATGTGTAGGTCACTGGGTGTCATGATTGCGGATGACAGCGGTTGTGAATACAGTTAAGTATTGAGGGAAAATAAGCTGTTGAGCCAATACAGTGAAGCTGTATTGTTCTTGGTTTCTTGGGGGATGAATTCTATTTGGGTTGGAGATGAGTAGAGTTAAAAAGAAAATGAGAACCCGGAAATAGACTGTACTTGGCGTATTAAGAAATGAATTAAATAAGCGTAAATTGTCGCTTATAAAACGATTAGATAGCACGAGAGATGAAAAGATAAAGGTCTCACTTTGTTAAACTGTTATGTTAAGTGTACATATGTCAAGACTAACATGTATGATTGTATGGATAAGTGTCGTCTTGGCTAATGAAAGTGAACATACAGAACTGGACGAGGAGGGTACGAAGGAGGATTTCGCCTCTTGGGGGAAAGCTAACTTCGGGGGCTCCCTATGGTGGGTGACGAGTTAGGAGTTGCTCACGAAGGGCGCCGAGTTTGGGGCTCCTCTTGGAAGGTCCCGCCTTCAGTGGTTCCTCAGGGAAAATGCCAAGTTCGGAGGCTACTTGTGGAGGGCGTCGACATAGGCGGCTCCTCCTACCATTCCCGTCTCAGAAGATTGCCTCTTTACCCAATTAGAAAATGGAGCTGAATGGACATCAATTTTATCTCAATTACTGTGAGAGGATGCCATCACCACAACCAAAAATGGGTTGGAATGGGGATGAGAGGCGGAGGGTAAGGAGAAGATAGTTACGGTGGGACAGATTTTCAGTTCCTTACGGTGGCGAGGACTAGGATGGGAGGGAAGTGGAAGAAGACCAAACTTTAAGTGTCATTAGTTTACAGAATTACGACGGAAATGTTGAGAAAAACATGAGATTGTTTTGTTTTTCCTGACTACAATAGCGAGGAGTTGGGTAAGCGTTAGATGGACTAGAGAGAGAAAGAGAAAACTGATTCGTAAAGTGGGGGTATATGAGAATTGCATCGAGATGGATTTAGAAGAAATGAGGAAAGTTTGGTCCAAAACATGAGAGAAGAGGTGAATAATGCGCATCATAACAACGGTAGCTCCCTGAGTGGTGTGGGGGATGCCCAGCCATCGATAGATCGTTTGCTTGGTTAACTAGCTGACTGGCTGAAGGATTGATGGGTGGTTTACTGGCGAGAAGGCTAGGCTGGTTCTCTTGCTGGGTTAACTGGCTAACTTGTGTTGGCTGGCTGGCCACCTACTGTTCCCTGGCAGACTGGATAGCTTATTTGATTTTCAGCTTTCTGGCTGGTTGGCTGGCTAGCTAGCGAGAAAGCTGGCTGAGTAGCTGCTTGTGGGTGGATAGCTGACTGACTTGTTAGTTGGTTCACTGGCTGACTGGATGGTTGGTTAGCTAGTAAACTGCCTTTGTGTCTGGGCGTCTGGTATCCTAAGTTGTCTCGTGTCTTGCTTGCTGGCATGATGGCTGGTTAGTTGGCTGAAAGGATCGCTTTGCTGGATTTCTGGTTGCCTGACTGTTGCCGGCTGGCTGGCTCCCTCGCTCGTTTGCTAGCAAGCTGGTTAGTTAGTAGGTTGGATTATTAGTTATTTGGCTGTCTTAAAAGATAACTGCATGGTTTCTGGTTGGTTAGCTGGCCTGTCGACTGGGTAGCTGGCTAGGGGATATATGCTTGGCTTACCTGCTGGCTAGTTACCTGCCTCATGAAATAGCCAATTGAACGTTTGACAGTCATTGTCTGTCTGAATATCTTGGTAAATGGGTGGCTAATTATCCCAGAAGTTAGCTGACTAGCAGCTTAGTTATTGGAGCTCGTTAGCTTCCTGACTGATAAACTGAGAAGCTGACTAGTCAGCTAACTCTCTGACTCGTGGGCTGGTGGGCTAACTTTGTATTTGCTAAATTAGTTATCTAGCTATATGGCTTGATGAACTGTCCTCCCTCCGTATATGAATACGTACGCCCTCTGTCACACCCAGCCTCCCAACCTGCTTGCCTGCTTCTCCCCCTGCTTGTCTCCCTGCCTTCTTCCTGCTTGTATTTTTGCCCGCCCATCCTTCTTGTCAATAGCTTTGCCTGTCTGCTTATTTGTTTTCCTGCTTGCCTCTTGTTCATCTTTCCTCCGTGTTTAGCTCCCTGCTTACACGATTTTTTCCCCCATGATTACCTTCCTCTCTGCGTGCCTGTCTCATTTCCTACTTGCCACAATACCCGCTTGCCTGCCTCTTTTTTCTCGTTTCACCTTATCCTGAAAGCCTGACTACCCCCCCCCCCCCCTCTCTCTCTCTCTCTCTCTCTCTCATCTCTCTCTCTCTCTCTACTCTCTCTCTCTCTCTCTCTCTCTCTCTCTCTCCTCCTCTCTCCCCTCTCTCTCTCTCTCTCTCTCTCTCTCTCTCTCTCTCTCTCTCCTCTCTTCTCTCTCTCTCTCTCTCCTCTCCTCTCTCTCTCTCTCTCTCTCCTCTCTCTCTCTCTCTCTCTCTCTCTCTCTCTCTCTTCTCTCCTCTCTCTCTCTCCTCTTCCTCTCTCTCCCCTCTCTCTCTCTCTCTCTCTCTCTCTCTCTCTCTCTCTCCTCTCTCTCTCTCTCTCTCTCTCTTCTCTCTCTCTCTCTCTCTCTCTCTCTCTCTCTCTCTCTCCTCTCTCCTCTCCTCTCCTCTCTCTCTCTCTCTCTCTCTCTCTCTCTCTCTCTCTCTCTCTCTCTCTCTCTCTCTCTCTCTCTCTCTCTCTCTCTCTCTCTCTCTCTCTCTCTCTCTCTCTCTCTCTCTCTCTCTCTCTCTCTCTCTCTCTCTCTCTCTCTCTCTCTCTCTCTCTCTCTCGTGGTGTTATTACCTAAGGGCCTTCCCTGCCTCCCTGCTTACTTGTCTGCCCTACCCACTTGTACCTACCTGCCTCCCTGAGTGTCTGCTTAATTATCTCCTGGCTTACCTGCATGCTTACCTGTTGTTCTGCTCCCCTACCCACAGTACCTACCTACTTTCCTGCCTACCTACCACCTTACTTACTTCCCTGCTTGCCTGCCTTCCTGCTTTCTCCGCTGTGTTGCTCTTCCCTGGCCACACCTTTACGACCTATGGACTAAAAAGGGGAAACTCTTAGTCAGCAGCTAGTGATTCGCTCTTATTTCCATCCCGGGAAATGGAAAGCTTTTTTTTTCTTATCAGTCTGACAGTATCTTGCCCCCGCATCTTACCCTCATCAATCCTCGTCTTTTGTATTGTAAAAATGACCTGTTTTTTTTTAAGGCGGACCGTCGACCTCTTCCCTCTCCAAGGAATAAGGGTCAGTTGGAAAAAGGTTGGAAGAGAAGGAGGCAACACGAATGTGAAACGGTGTCCCCGTGACACACGAGTAGTAAACACACTTGATGGCGACTCAGTCCTATTCAGGGGCAACACACACACTCATTCTCCACCTCGTACATTTCCGAGGTCCGACTCAGAGTCTCCCTGAGTTAGTTGATTTCAGATTCATCTCGGCCTCCTCAAGTGGCTGCATATGTAATCACAGTTGAAATTGTTGAAATCGACCAAAGTATACGAAGAGCGCCGACGTAATGTGGTTTACTAACTCGTCGTTCTACGATGCGAAGAGTGAGTCGAGTGCCCTAGGCACATGAGCAACAAACAACCTCTTCCGATGTTAACGTTTGAGTGGCGTCTGTAGTAACCACCAGCACAGCTACATAGTGGATACATCCAGGTTCAGCTGTGTGGTAGACTTCTGCTCATTCGTCACACAGCGTCGCTCCTCATCCCATATTGAGGACGTCTCTTTTAGATATGCGGAACCTCAGTATGTGGAACCTCAATATGTGGGACCTCTATATGTGGAACCTCAATATGTGGGACCTCAATATGTAGGATCTCTATATGTGGAACCTCAGTATGTTGAACCTCTGTTTGTGGGACCTCTATATGTGAGACCTCAATATGTGGGACCTTAATATGTAGGATCTCTATATGTGGAACCTCAGTATGTTGAACCTCTGTATGTGGGGCCTGTATATGGGGAACCTCTACATGCTGTAAAACAAAGAACAGCAGATATTAACTCTTACATATATCGGGCTAAGTCAAATAACTCTTTGAAGGCGTTGATGAGAGATGGAGAATTAGACCGAGGTAGATATGACAGTTGAAAATAACAACACAAGTGCGTCTACACAGGCGTCGGGCAATTGCATATACAACGAGAGTGTTTATAGGATTATGAATATCTTCAGTTTATATGTTCCCGTAGATATAATCTTTAGCTCTGTATAGTTCCCCTGGTTCGATTTTCTCTTTAAGACTGGGTTCATCTCTTCTTTCTTTTTATGTGAAGCATTTCTCTTTTTTTTTTTTTACAACTGGTCCGTCGCATGTCATACCGTTTATGGATAACTTTTTTTTCGGTTGGTGAATTATATGTGATATTCACAACTTCCATGTCACTGTGCGCAAATATGAGGTCTAGTAATGATGGTACATCATTCCCTCCGTATCTAGTGTTCACAGTGACTGATGCAGGAAACTTTCCTGTATACATACACTCCAAAAACGTGTGTTTCCACTACCACACTTGAGAAGCATATTCTAAATTTGACCTCATGTAAGATGTGAATAAAGTGCTGAATACTTTCTTATCCATGAACTTTAATGCTATTCTAATATTTAGTGGATCACAGTTGGTTCCTGAACTATTCTCCTTCGGTGGAACTCTAGCAACAGGTTTGTGTGGTGTGTGTGCGTGTGTGTGTGTGTGTGTGTGTGTGTGTGTGTGTGTGTATGTATGTATGTATATATGTATGTATGTATGTTTGTATATATATATATATATATATATATATATATATATATATATATATATATATATATATATATATATATATATATGTATGTGTGTGAATACCATGAATACTGTTACTATTTGTGTGTTACAAGGAGAGTTTGACACTCGTGTTGCCCCTTTTCTTAACCTAGTATATGTACACACACACACACACACACACACACACACACACACACACACACACACACACACACACACACACACACAGCTAAGCCAGGTATCCATTCATCGAGCCACCTGAGGAAAGCATTAACAACTGAGTTGGCTGCAGGTCGACTGCCGTGTCCAAGACTCGAACCAGACCCCACACAACATTATGACTCATCATGATAATTTGGAACACTTCGCTCTATCCCGTGTAGCCAAGAGACGACGTGATGATCCCGTGTTGCGATAGTGTTGGTCAGTCTCTTGGAATCGTGATGGTCCTGGGTAGTCATGGGCCAGTTTGTTCTGGCGATACTTATATATAAGTAGCCATTCTTCAGCCATAGATGTCCTCTATGAAGAAAACTTGTGCTGACATACTTTGTGCTTCGTCTTTTGTGGAGACGCAGTGGTCACTAAGAGCCTGAAAAATGTAATGATACGAAGTAATACCAGTATCGTACTTCACTCATCTACCAATGGAACTTGTCATATACACTGGGAGAGTTTATATTGTTGCAGGGTCTGTCCCTTCCTGCTTGATTGCTTCGCCTCTTAGTTAATCTTCTAGTTTATGATTTTGCATTGGAATATTGAAGCCTACCATCGTTCCCCCTCCCTTCCATTAATATCTAATATCTGCCATCCCCTCACTGCCGGTACCGTAATATGATATGGAACCCCCAACAGGATCAACTGTCTCTCTTGGAGGATTGGATGCCATGAGCAGAGGCGAGCGAGCGCCTGGCGCGCCTGCCAAGAGACGGCAACAAACACGAGCAGCGTCTGAGGCGTCGTGACCTCCAGCATCAACGACAGCTTGAATAGCGAGGGATTAGTCCAGGTCAACTGAAGCATCGGGTGGAAAATCATACCATGCTGCCGGTTTGAGTCATCCTGTTGTCTCAGAGTCGTAGTGACAGCAACAGCAGTGGTGATGGTTGGAACAGCACCAATACTATTAGCAGCAGTAACACCGAAATCAAGCGTTCGACAGTTGCAACAACGACCTCTCCAAGCAACTTTGCAACAAAGTGCATCGCGAAGCACGAGCCGTGGAGACATATTACCCATACAAGGTGCAGCATATTAAGGAGGCCAACGCTAGTTAGCAGCATGTTTTAAAAGAACTAACTGGTTATGACAAGTGAAGGCTCTCACCCTTCCCTTGTGTAGACCAACTTAGCAATGAGGCGGCCGAACCCTAAATTATCAACCACTTGGTCGTTATATGCAAATGATTATCACGAATCGACTTCAGCTCTCTACCGGCATAGCTACCAACATTATCTCCCCCAAACATAGTAGAAGAATATTAAGTAGCTAAGCGACTTCAGCGCCTTAAAATCAAACGCTCAACCACACCCACATATCATCCACTGAAATTGTACAAGGAATTCTCCTATGAATAAACTACACCACAAACCACCAAAATCTAAATCTAAATGCCCCACAGCTTGGAAGAAAGCATGATACTCCACTACCCAACTCCACCAACCAAGTCTCTTAATAGCTTACGACCTGTCGCAATCACTCCAGTCCCCAGTCTAATCTGTGAAAATTTTTGGTTTGGCGTGGCTTATGCTGACAATGCATGAAGTCTTCCTCCACCACTCACTGCCTTGTCAGTCTCCTAGACTTCATTCATTATAACTATGAGAAGCGCAAGACCTCTGTGGCACTCACCTTCATAGACTCACTAAGGCTTTCGACTTGGTAAGCCATAACATCGTAAAGAAAGCCGTCGACCTTGGAGTACGTGGGTGTCTCGTCTCGTGGCTGGCAGACTTCCTGACCGGACGACATCAAACCGTCCTGCTTCAGGGGAGAGCCACAACGGCATCACTATCCCTAACTGCGCTGTATCACAGGGCACCAAGATGGGGCCCCTCTGCTTATTCATCCTTATCAATGACTCCTTGAAGGACACAAACCACTGCTGGAAGTACGAAGGCGACTCTGCCTTTCGCATCACTCTCAGTAACTACTCTCATGACTTTAGTGCCAATCAGCACATCCTCAGCGTTCTTGAGGAATGGACTACGGCCAGCGACGTCACTTTCAGTCACATTAAGATAGTAATGATTCACTTGAACTTGGATGCAGATAACACCCTACCTCTTACATCACATTAGGCCTTGACGACTCCCGGATAGTCAGAGAACTCAAACGTCTTGGTGACACGATAGACTACGGTTTGAACTGGACGAGTCATGTCAGCACTATCATCAAACCTTCCTCATACCAGCTGTGCCTTCTCAGCCGACTGAAATTTTTAGGCGTCCTGCCAACTGAGGTGAGGAATATTTACACCATTTTCATTCTACTTGAGCTAACCTGAGCCTCCTCAGCCTGGTAGTCCTCAACAAGAGTTACACATAGGGATGAGCTAGATAGAGTGCAGAAATGGGCATACAGAATCATCCTGGGCCCTTCTTACACCACCTACCAAGAAGCCCTCATTTTGCTGAACCTGTCCACCCTCTCCGATCAACCCCGGCAGCTCTTATGGCAGTTGGCAATAAGTTGCTGACGCCTCCGCCAATGTCATGGACACCTCCTTCCCCCAACACCCCTCCCCACGAACCGCTGTTCGTCACCATATTCGACTTATTCTAATCAAAGCTTGTACAGACAGATATAAGAACATTACTGTATCTGCCATTATGATCGTCTTAAACAATCCATGAATAAACATATAGCTTCGTTATCTGTTAGGCTATATGGTATGTCATCTGCTATATTACTGTAACTATTCATCACTTAATGTTCAGTCAAGTTCATAATGTATAAACCACACTATTTACTATGTAAAAGTCCTTATATATCTGCTAACCTGTCTATCTAGATGTGCCTCACCCATGTACTTGTCCAGAGTGTGGAAATATCCAGTTCACTCTAATCTTAAGTTCCTTAAGATTAATTAACAAGTAACAATCATGAACTCCTGATATTGTAATATCTGTAATACCTGAATTGTGTATTTTCAGCGAAATTGCTGCCTGGATTCAATAAGCCGTTATTTATTTATCTAACAAAAGCACCGACAGGAATAGCGAAATAACGTTTGTAATTGTGATGAGATCAGTTTCTCAGTAGCCCTTTCATCCGGTTGTGGGATTGTTTAACGATAGGCCGGTTCGTTTATCCGTAGGTCGATCTGTGTTTCATCATGTTGACCAGTAGAACCAGTCATGTTGGTAAGTCGTTTCTTCTGTCTGGACGTAAGTAGGTAGCACGTTGGTCGGTAAGTCTGTGCATCTGTCGGTGGGGCCGGTCTGTCTGTTCATAGGTTGGTTCTCATACCTGCAGGCTGGTCTGTCTGTTGCTATGTTAGTCTGTCTTTTCCTACATCAGTCTGTCTGTTGCTCTTTTGGTTTGTCTGTTGCTGGGTCAGCCTGTTGTTGCTTTGTTGATCTGTCTGTTGCTGCATGGTTCTCTATGGGCCATGTATTATACAAAAGAAAACAAAAAACGTGAGCGCTACGTGTGACCAGCATACAGAATGTGTGGCAGTAAATAGTCCTCTCGTTTTCAATAGGAGTTGAGCAAGATAGTCATCTCCACGTCATACCAGCAGTGTGTAAATGAAACTTCACTGGCATATACATCTAATCCTTTTTATCATACAATTAGACATTTAAACTACACAAGATATATGAATATAACTGTGCATCACGCATCTTTCTGCTTCACACGCCTTGGGTCCGCCGATTAACAGCATATCGCCATCTGTTCCGTCCCTTCCCAGTTTGCCACATCGCATACACGCCTCTCACCCTCCCTGAATGTCCAAACTTTGGCACCTCAAAGCCTCTTTCACTTCATTCCTCCATTTCCATCTCAGTCTTCCTCACCCTCTTACTCCTTCCGCTTCTGCAATATGGGTACTTTTTTTTCAGTCTTTCTTCACTCAGTACCATTTTAGCACGACTGGTCACCCCTCTCAATCAAACTGCGCGTATTAGCACACCTCACTTTTACACCGTCATTCTGTCCATGATCAACCCTCTTGCTCCACCAATGTTCTTAATTTTGGTACAACTCATGTATCACCTAAGTCTCGCAATGTTGATTTGTCAGTTTCATGTCCTTGGTTCCTTATAAAATCTTTATTTTCGCTGACATGGACATCCTTAAATTTTCGATCTACCTAGTCATGTACTTTCCTGACTGTTCTGTCCCTAACACTACTATATTGCTGTTTCTATAGCTGAACATAGATTCCCATGTACTTCTGTTATTAATGCCCTCTGGTGTCGTGGACGTCCAGGAAAGACCTTTCAGTCCCATTTCTCTGATGCTTTTCATTCAGTGTATTTTTACTCTTGTGCATATATTACTTCTGAATCCCTTTTTTTTTTTTTTTTTTTTTTTGGTAAGATTTCTCTGTTCTCTAATTCCCTCTTCCATCTGCTGACAGCTTTCATAGCCTTGATATGACTCCTCAGCGTCTTGATTTCTTCCTCCAGTTGTTGTGACCTCTGATCTTGTTCATTTTATGGTTCCCATCATTTTCTCTGACCTTATGGTTCGCATCGATTCATCAGTCAAGTGTTTTCTGATTGCTATCCTCCATTCAGGGTAAGACCCACGCGCTCCTCTTCATCCAGCCCGACCTCGTATCAGATCTTGCTACTTCTCTATGGTCTTGGTAGTCTTCCTTCCTTGACTCCACTTCTGACTTCAAGATCTATCTTAGGTTAGCTTTGGCCTTATACTGAATATGCTCTTAGTGGTGAGACTATGTTCAGTCAGGCAGTAGTACCGTGAGAAAGAGTGACGGGAATGATTTTAATTTCATCTTGTCAGCCTCCTTCAGTAAGCAGGCGAGGGGGACTATATATTTGACATTTAGCGTCAGTGCCGTACAGACTTTAAGAAAGACACTGTTGCTATCAAGAAATGCAAATTCAGGTGTAAAATGTATTCACATAGAACATAGGCCATGGGAATATGGGCCATGAAAGCATGGACCATGAGAGCATAGGCCATGAGAGCATGATTCATGTGAACATGGGCCGTGAGAGCACGAACATAAGAGTATGGACCACAAGAGAATAATGAACCGTAAGAGCATAGGCCATGAGAGCATGAATCACGAGAGCATGAGCCATGAAAGCTTGGGCCTTGAGAGCATTAGCTATGAGAGCATGAACCATGAGGAAGTCCCAAGGCCTTGCGTTACTCACTATCGCGAGGAGGACATGTGTGTGCTCATAATTGTGGTCAGGAATCCATATGATGACCATATGGTCACACTCCACCCAAGGTAACTGCGGATAGAATGAAGCTGGTAGAAATGACGACGGTGGTTTATATGGAGGTAGGAGATAGTCGGATTTACGCTTAACATAAACTTCGCGAAGATAAAACATTATAACTCAGGTAAATAAAGCATCTACGTCACAGAGAGCAGACACGAGACTAAGATAAAACATATATACAGTTGGACAAGACATAAAACTCGGTCATGACGTATAACATATATGAAAAAGTGTATAACTCATGAAGACAAAACTTCCTATTAGGGTAGTCTATAGGCTCACCATGATAGAATGTACGGCTCAGGTGAAACCAGTATCTCACCAGGACAAGCAGATCTCTTATCAAGGTACAACAAGTGAGCTAGAAAGATGCAATCTTCTGTTTATCATTTCGACCTCGAATAGAAATCCTTAGGACCGCCCTCTCTGATTTTGGCTGGAATCTCCATGTGTGATGGAAACATATGACCTTGGAAGAAGCTTAATGTAAAAATCAATAGTATAAGGGGTAATTAGATGCAAGTAAATAGGTCACAAATGCAGGTAAATAGTTCACAACACAGACCGAAGAGTTTGTTTTGCGGGGATGTTAAAAAACTGGGACAGATAAATGAGAACGACTTTTTTTTTCGTGTCCCGACAATATGGTCCGTGTATCGCCCTTCCTACCAACTTGTGGCGCGGAGGGGGAAGACTATTGAAATGCATCCTATTCGTTAGTCCGTTAGGATGCTAAATTATTCATGACTCTTGACTCAACTGGGAGGAAAAAAGATGGAGATGCATTCGCCCTGGTCTTGAAGGGCGACATCCGCACACGGTTTAGCCTAGGACTAGGACTTCTCGCTAGAGAGTACAACACTCTCTTCCCCTCGCTTCATCAACTGGGTCTGGCCTCGTTGCAAGACCTTTGATGCCAGGAGCTTCTTCCTCCTCCTCCTCCTCCTCCTCCTCTGTGGCAGGAGGCGGTCGCTGTAAGTCTCACCTGAAAAGCGAGTCATCGTTGTCAGTCACGCATTAGTGTATCTTGTTTGTCTTCTCTCTCTCGTCCTTTCCTTCGCCTCGTCTCGTAATGTATGCACCACCACCACCTTGCGTGCCGCAGGCTCTGTCGTTTCTGCCTCTCGCTTGTCTCGGTGTCGTTGTAGTTTGTGTTCTTAATGCCGCCGATGCTGGTCGTTGAGCCTTTTCCGTCGTTTAATATCTCGTTTAACTGTCGTCTTAGTTGATCCGTTACTTTCCCGCTCTGATTTTTCGTGTCGTGATTCTCATCTCACTGTTTGTCGTTCTTCGGAAGGACTCGTCTAGTATCTCCGAGAGAGAGAGAGAGAGAGAGAGAGAGAGAGAGAGAGAGAGAGAGAGAGAGAGAGAGAGAGAGAGAGAGAGAGAGAGAGAGAGAGAGAGAGAGAGAGAGAGAGAGAGAGTACCCATGCAGGAGTACATATCCATTTAGATACCCTTGGTAGACTGGGGTTGTACATGTATTAGTGAGTGTTGCATCTGAGTTTTTGAAGGAGATTCACTTAACTAAACGTTGAAAGAAATAGACAATTCTCGGCCTGTTGGTCTACGAAGAGGTTATCTGCCCCTTCACAATCTAATAGTAACCACTTTGCTGTACCTTAGATGGTTACGGTCAGGAGAGAACAGTAAGAAAGCTTTCGCCTTCACTCCAAGTCCCCTGTCTGGCTACCATCACCGACAGGGAAAGAAGTGGAAGAAACTTACGCATTGTTAAAGTAAACTTGGAATCATTCAGGAAAGTTTTAATTGAAATAATTATCGGCTACTGTCTGTAGTATTTCACTCCAATGTGCTTTCTGCCACACTACACGATTCTGCCAATGGTTTCAAACGGGAAGGGTTTGGGAATATTGCGAGTCTGGTCGGGAGGAAGACCTGTTAGTGTATGTAAACGTATGTTTTTGTTATTCTTTTCCTTTAGTAGATATCAGAACTGAGGCAACAGTCATCCAACCAGTTTTCAGAAGCAGTAAAACTCTTTGCATTAACAAAGGTCAACGGTAACTTGTTCTAATGATCAACGGTACTATTTGAAAGGAACTTTTTCCCTTATTTGTACTACATTTTATTTCTTTTAAGTCGTCTTGATTTACACTGTCGAACTCTTCCAGAATTTTGAGGACTTCCATCGAATTTCCACGTAGTCTACGCTTCCTAAGAGAAAAGAGATTCATTCATCTTAACGCCTCCACATACAGCAGATTTCTTGGAACTGGTATTAATTTTGTAGCCTTTCTTTGTACTTGTTCAAGTTTTCATTTGTCTTCTTTGTAATCCGCAAACCAGAAGTAAACACCACATTAAAGCTGTGGCCTAAATCAAGCATTGAGTCAGGACTTCGCTTGGCGTTTTGTGTTGATGTTTATAGTTATGAAACGTGGCTTTCCTTGTGTGCTGTTGCTTGTTTCTAAACACTGTACGATGTACTTCAGGGTCGCACTGATAACGACTCCAAGTTACTTTTCTTTGCATATTGTGGACAGCGAATCTCAGAGCATTTTAGGTTCATGTTTAGTATTCCTATCTCCAACTTGCAAAACGTCACCTTTGTCTACATTGAATTTCATTCTTCAATCATTTCATTCGCCAGATATGTTATCAACTTGCTGATTTGTCAAGAAATCTGCGAATTATTTTGCAGACTCTGTTCAAAGTTCTTTCCCTTATTTTTTCTTTGCTTACAGACACTCAGATCTTTGAGCTTAGGGCCAGTTCAAGATCATTTACATAGATTAGTAATGGACAGGGGTCAAAGATCGACCCCCTGTGGTACCCCTCTCATCACGTTCAGCCAAACAGAGGCTTCAACGTTTAAATCGTTCTAATGAAAGAGTAAGAGAGATGTGTGGTAATAAAAAGAGTGTGGTTGAGAGAGCAGAAGAGGGTGCATTGAAATGGTTTGGTCACATGGGGACAATGAGTGAGGAAAGATTGACAAAGAGGATATAGGTGTCAGATGTGAAAGGAACAAGGAGAAGTGGGAGACCAAATTGGAGGTGGAAGGATGGAGTGAAAAGGATTTTGAGTGATCGGGGCCTGAACATGCAGGAGGATGAAAGGCGTGCAAGGAATAGAGTGAATTGGAACTATGTTGTATACCGGGGTCGACGTGCTGTCAATATCCGGATTGAACCAGGGCATGTGAAGCGTCTGGGGTAAACCATGGAAAGTTTTGTGGGGCCTGGATGTGGAAAGGGATCTGTGGTTTCGGTGCATTATATATGAGAGCTAGAGACAGTGTGAACGAATGTGGCCTTTGTTGTCTTTTCCTAGCGCTACCTCGCACGCATGCGGGGGTAGGGGGTGCCATTCCATGTGTGGCGGGGTGGCGATGGGAATGAATAAAAGCAGCAAGTATGAATTATGTAAATGTGTAAATATTCATATGTATGTGTATGTATATATATGTATACGTTGAAATGTATAGGTATGTATATGTGCGTGTGTGGACGTGTATGTATATACACGTGTATGTGAGTGGGTTGGGCCATTCTTTCGTCTGTTTCCTTGCGCTACCTCGCTAACGCGGGAGACAGCGACAGAGAATAATAATAGTAATAATATATATATATATATATATATATATATATATATATATATATATATATATATATATTTATATATTAATTTTCCAAAAGGAGGAACAGAGAACGAGGCCAGGTGAGGATATTCCCTCAGAGGCCCAGTCTTCTGTTCTTAACGCTACCTTGCTAACGCGGGAAATGGCGAATAGTATGAAAAAAGATATATATATATATATATATATATATATATATATATATATATATATATATATATATATATATATATATATATCGTTCTGAGAACAGTTCTAAATAAAACAAGGCCAGATCGAGACTACCTGAAATTGATGATGTATTTTCTGGATACCTTATGGTCGTTCCTTTACCAGTACAAAAGCCTTCTGTGACGAGGTATCGGAACACGGATTTTCCTTTTTTGTTTTATTTTTATAGGTGATCCAAGCGACACTTGGAGAGCCCGTCGTAACTTCAGGCAGTCAGGGTCGCCAACTGCACCCTCTGGGACGCAGGGTTGCAAACAGGAACCGCCAGCACTCGGGGCTGCCAACGGTATCATCTGACACACAGGGCTACCACTGGTATCCTCTGGCACACAGGGCGGCCAACCTCATCCTCTGGCATTCGGAGTTACAAACAGGACCGTCAGGCCTTTTGTAACAGCCGATTTGATCTTCGTTAAATTGGGGTTCCCACCACCGTTCTCTTAGATTTTATGGCCTCCAGATTAGCAAGCCACACACACAGACATTGAGGGATGCTGAATTCCCATTGTAACATTTAGGGCTGCCAGACCCATCCCTGATATTCAATGCTACCGGTACCTCTCTAACGTTCATGGCTACCAGTCTCAGTTTCAGACATTTACGGGCTATATGAGCCGCACCCTCAGACCTTCAGGGCTGCCAGCCATACAACTGCACGTGGTCAGGGGCTCTCGACACCCTACTTCCCTCATTTAGAACTGTGACTCACATTTTAATTCCACCGTAGCTGGACTGGTGGGGATTTAAGACAGTCAGACTGGTTCTTTAGTCTTTCATGGCCACCTGGAACACCTGTCTATAATTCAGACCTTCCAGCTGCAGGTTTCGTGATTAAAGGCTGATAATCGAGGCATCTGGTTTTCAGGGGGTACCATCTGTATCTTCTGGTATGCAGGAGTGCCAAGTTCACGGTCGGATACACACATGTGTCAACTGGTCTCCGGGTCGTTCAGAGCTGCTAACTGTACCGATGGGTCTATACGACTGCCGACCTCGGTTCGTGCCATATAGGGCCACCCAGCCACATATTATTGCACGATGTTGCGCAAAGGCACGACCTTTGGGCACTAAGGTACGAATCGAGCACAACGGTACGACCTTTGAGCACTACGATACACCCTTTACCACAACGGTACGACCCTTGAGCATAACGAAGTGACACATAAGCTCGACGTTACCATCCTTGATGGTGTAATTCTTAGTCTGAATCGAGGGTCAAGGATCGAACCGTAATGCTCAAGGGATCTAACTTGATACCGGACCCGTTCCTGCTGCTCCGTTTTGTTGTAATGATGTTTTCTTCATCTATGGTCGATAGTTGGCCACAGCCGTGATCATTGGAAATTGCCTTTGATGTTAGCCATACACAGCTGCTGGTACTGCAGACTTGACCTCACGTCTTCCTGAGGTCTTAGGTTCATGCCGTGGGGCTGGTGTCAGGGGGGATCTGACCCATTTTCTGTACGCTAGATAAGAGATTTTAATCGGTGAACAGATCCTAATGGTTCCTTCTGTTGAGGTTCGACTTCAGGACAGATTTCACGGCGTCCATTGACGGTAAAACGTGAATATTGCTGCCGGTAGCCTAGTCATACATATCCCACACCTGGCGATAGGAAAATTATTGACAGTCTAATCAAAAATCAGTAAAAGTAAATGTATTTGGAAACTTCAACCGAAAAACTTGAAACTTCAGCTCAAGATTGTCGATGCGTCTTATCATCGTGCTACGCTCACTGTGGAGAATGCTCAACAACAAAGAAACAATGGATATTTGACCACATATTCCATATTTCCTTGAACTCGTCTGTCTGTTTGTCTGGATATTTAACACAATGGACAAAGTTTATAAACCTCACGACGACTAGAAAGATGCCTTTCCCAGCTACGCTCTCAACAGGTACTTCAACTCGGGGTTTCACATGTTGCCTATACGTAGCTACACAGGATGTCATGTTGAATATTCTTTTGACATATCCTTAGAATGGCGCATTATCATATTGCGGGGCAATGTGTGTGTGTGTGTGTGTGTGTGTGTGTGTGTGTGTGTGTGTGTGTGTGTGTGTCTGTGTGTAATTACCTGTTTGTACTGTACGGGAAGGGTTTTTATATTCTGTTTCATACAACTTCGTAAATCTGTGTCTGGTGTCTTTATTAACCATGTCACCAATCATATTCTGTGACATTCATCCACCACTCGTGTACTGTAAAAGTATGTCTTTACATCTGTCTTAAAACGTTGCTTACTTAATTACATGTTCTGTCCTCGGTTGCTGTATCCTTCCGTTCTCGAAGAACTCTTTGCTGTCTGTGTCATCGATCTGCTTCTGAGACTTAAAGGTTGTGTGTGTGTGTGTGTGTGTGTAAGAGAGAGAGAGCTGCAGAGCGAGCATGGAGGTGTACGAAGCGACATCCGTGTGTCTGAGGTAGCCAGTCAGCAGGCAGGTGAGGACGGTGTTATCTTGCACACACTCGGCTTTAAGGCAACAGATCCATGAGCCTTCCCCCTTTCTCCCTCGTTGGCTTGGCCCACGTCCCCTCCACATCTCCCCCTCCACCATTCTCCCCCCCCCCACCCTCCCCCCGTACATTCCTCATCTGAAGCGCCATTTGAAAAAAAGCAAGCAAAAATATCCTCCCCAAATGATGGATTTCGTCCACTTGCCGCTCGTCTGTCGGGAAAATCTGCTCTGGTCTTCCTCTTCAGAAAAACGTACATCTAGTTGTGGCTTAAAGGGGGATTTACAGCCCCCTTGCCCCGTCCTTACTCCGATCCCTCAGTCTCGCTCCCTTTCTGTGAACTCCATCCATTTGATGTCGTATTCACTCGTGCCCCCTGTCTCCCATTCTCTTCTCCCTCCCCTTTCTCCCTTCTCTGGTATCCGACACTCCCTCTCTTACTGTTCCCTTTCCCGCAAATATTTCGTGTTTTCAAAGGAAATCTCATAAATTTATCATCTTTATCTCATATCCCGACCTGCACAAAGCCTCTTACTTCACTCATACACGTCCTCCAGTTATTTCCAGTGCGCAAGTATGAATTAATGCATACGTACTCATAACAGCGCTTCTTAATCATTTCATTATGCACACTGAGTTGATCTGACAAGCGACACTAGCATTTCCATTCATACCTCCAACGTTACATACAACACACCCCTCCGGTCTTACATATATTTCGCCTCCATCGCACGCGAACAACAGTCATATATATATATATATATATATATATATATATATATATATATATATATATATATATATATATATATATATATATATATATATATATATATATATATATATATATATTTTTTTTTTTTTTTTCAAACTATTCGCCATTTCCCGCGTTAGCGAGGTAGCGTTAAGAACAGAGGACTGGGCCTTTGAGGGAACATCCTAACCTGGCCCCCTTCTCTGTTCCTTCTTTTGGAAAAAAAAAAAAGAGAGGGGAGGATTTCCAGCCACCCGCTCCCTCCCCTTTTAGTCGCCTTCTACGACACGCAGGGAATACGTGGGAAGTATTCTTTCTCCCCTAACCCCAGGGATAGGGATATATATATATATATATATATATATATATATATATATATATATATATATATATATATATATATATATATATATATTCCATACTTCGCCATTTTACGCGTTAGCGAGGTAGCGCCAGGAGGGGAAGGTCGCATTTCCATGGGTTCTCCCTGCTGCTTCCCAGATTCAGTCCATTGATAGCATGTCGACTCTTGTACACTGCATCGTTCCAATTAACTCTATCCCGTGCACGCCTTTCACACTTCCGTATGTTTAAGCACCGACCACTCAAAATCATTTTCACTCCATCCTTCCATATCCACTTTGGTCTACCCCTTCTTTTCTTCTCCAGTTCAGGCAAATACATCCTTTTTGTCAACCTTTCCTCATTCATTTTCTCCATATGTTCAAACCTTTTAAGTCCACACTTCAGCTTTCTCACCCATACCCTTTTTATAACCTCACATTTCTCTTACCCTTGTGTTACCTGCTCAATCAAACCACCTCACGCCACATGTTATCATCAAACATTTCATTTCCATCACATCTACGCTCGTCCACACATCCCCATCTGTGAATTACTCATTATAACAAATGTGTAATTTGGGATGGTGAGTCAACATAGGGAAGAGCATCTGAGCTATTTTCTTTTAACGTTTCGGCCTTGCACAGAAGCCCTCTTCATAGAAGCTAAGATACCGAGACATAATCATGAATATCCCAGCAGGAGAGTGCTACCTTGACGAATGCCACTTCGCGTTCCTTATCCTTGACCGACCGTGTTCCACATACCTCGGCCGCGTTCCCCTGCTTTCTGTGACCCGCCATTTTTGCCGCTAGTCCAGCCCAGCATACAACGCCCTCACGATTGTTTATCACTTCATGCGCGCATAAGTAGGCAGCTTCCATGGCTTCTCTTGCTTGCTCAGTCCCTCATGCATATATTCGCTTCTTGCCACCTTGGTAGATATCCATGCTTGTCTAAGTGGACAACAGACGCATTCAATGCCCTATGATGATGTATATCCGCTTCATATTCGCTGATCCTTTTGACTATACGTGGTCCTGTTTCCCAGTGGTATATGGCAACGTTAATTCTCAACTTCGGTAAGTATCTCTCCACAGAGTATGAGTTATGATACCGTATACTTAAGCTTAAGTAAGGCTTTTAACAAAGTATCTCATGAGCGTCTGCTTGGAAAAATAGCGGCTCACTGCATCGGGGGTTGTGTATTTAATTGGATTAGGGCGTGGCTCACTGACAGAAAACAGAGGATCTGCATAACGGAGTTACATCGGACTGGGGCAATGTAAACAGTGGTGTTCCTCAAGGGTCAGTCCTGGGATCGTTTTTATTCGTTATATATATCAACTGTTTGGATATGGGAATAACCAGCGACTTTTGTAAAATTGCTGATGATACAAAAACAGGGGCCGTAATTGACTCAGATAAAAATTCAATGAATTTGCAGAGGGACTTAAATAGATTATCAGAATGTGCGGGTAGATGGAAAATGGAATTCAATATAGATAAATGCACAGCACTTAATGTGGGTAAAGACAGACCACTGCTAACAAACAAGACAGTATTACTATTGGTAAAACAGAATGCCAAAGAGATTAGGGGTACTGATGGGCAAGGATCTTAAGCTGCGGCAACAGTGTATTAATGTGTGTAATAAGGCAAATCGGATGTTAGGATTCATTGATAGGACTGTCAGCGGTAAAACTCCTTGAGTATTATTGCAACTTTATCTTCTGTTTTTCAACCCACATTTGGATTGTGCGGTACAAATTTGGGCTCCATACTATGCAGTTGATATAGATTGTTTAGAGAGAGTACACAGGCGAATGATAAAAGTTATCCCTGGAATTAGAAACCTCATTTATGAAGAAAGGTTAAAAAGACTGAATTTACTCTCACTTAAGAGGAGGAGGGTTAGAGGTGATATGATTGAAGTTTTTAGATGGGTGATGGACATTAATTAGGTAATATGAATAATGTTCTTAGAATGGCGCCACCGGATAGGACAAGAGTTAATGGATATGGATTAGAAAAAAATAGATTCAGGTCGGATGTGGGAAAAATATTAGTTCAGGAATAGGGTAATAGATTTGTGGAACAAGTTGCCAGGTACAGTAGCGGAAGCTACGTGGGTCTTTAGGTAGCTTTAAACGAAGGTTGGATGTGTTTATAGGTTCAGGCGGTTGGTTGTAGGGTGGACAGACTCGGGACCTGCCTAGCATGGGCCAATAAGCCTCTAGCAGTGTCCTTCACTTCTTATGTTCTCACGTCTGAGGCCTTCCTTGAATTGGGGAGTGTTATATACCTCTTATTTTCCTCTAGGCTGTTCTCAAGATTCTCTCTTCGCCTTTCCATTATGCTACTGGCCTTCTTGAGTCTGCCAAACAGTCCTTCAGGATAACGCAACTTTTTCACCGACACAATGATGTGCCTATTTTCCTCCACCACGTATTTACCTCTATATTATGAATGTCCTCTTTACCACAATACCCCGAGAATCGAACCCTGGACATCTCACTAATATTCAGATGGTCCGAGATTCAACTCTCGAGTTATAGTGATAAATAGTTTACATACTTCACTCACTCAAAACTACTCAGCTGATCGTACCTTCCCTTATCTGCTGCCACTACTGTGGTATTGTACACTAAGCTACGACCCTCCTCTGGCCTGCTGAATCATGGAAGATATTCACTTGACACCAAACGCTTTGATAACGCGTCGTAGTACAAGCTTTCCCCACTCCACAGCTGAAGTTGCATCAGCGAGGGTCGCCAGGTAGACAGACATCTCTCTCATCTCTAGTGTATCAGAAAGACAGTTCGATCTGCCACAGCCAAGAAGTTTCTGCTTTTAATTCTATTTCTTTCCTGAGCAACCAATTGACCAGAGACAGCTCGCGGGTATCAATCCACGGATTGCGAAGTGTCCCAGCAGGTGCACTCGGTTTGAGGCACTGAATACCTTCCTCCAGTCCTTCTCATGATATTCCCTGATCCTACATAGATAGTCGGATCTTAGTCATAGTTCCCCCTACCAGGTAGAATGGACGCTGATACTGATGTTGAGTAAAGTAGATCCATGTGAACGATTTTGAGTGGATCTGCTGCTGTTAGTTCACGAGATATCTACTGAACTTTTTTGTGCAGTATAGAAGATGCTGTTTCAAAGATAGGTTACTAAATTAAGCACAATCGGAAGGAGAATGAAGGATAAACTCTTTTGCGGATGATATGTTCCCTTACTTGATATTACCCCCACAAGCAAAGTTCCCTCCTCCATTAAGGCCAACAGAAGGTTCAAAAACTCTCCTTAATGCACAAGACCCGAGTCCGCTCAGGGGTATAGTGAAAACTCTGCAGCGTCCATTACACGCCCCGGTACCCTAGTGAGATCCATGACGGTTAATAAACCTAGTAATGTGCAACTGAGGTTTTTGTTAGTCAGAGAGAAAATGCCATTAGAAAACGACCTTCCCTCAGCCACTCTGTGAGCAAGCAAGACCATACTGGCCAACACTTGGCTACAGAACAACTAACTGAAAATCAAAATTAGCTGCTCAGTGTTTAAAGAATTTAATAGTTTGTTAAACACGTAGTTTAACAAACGTGATTCAGGAACATCTTCATTTGTTATATACGTAGTACACCTTTAGAGAGCTTTTGATAAAGTATGACATAAGAGATTGTTATGTAATACTGAACTATACAGTATAAGACACCCGCTATGTGCGTGGGTCGTGGACTTGCTTCAATACAGATTACAGCTAGAAGACTCGGTCCCTCCACGTCCTCGTCTTTGATCTTGCGGTGACTGGGGTGCCGCTAACCAGCTGGCCTGTTACCTTTGCACTTACACTGAGCAGAAGCTCCGACGACAACGTACCTTCAGTTTGTTTCGTGGGAGAAAAGCTGAATGGCCTCGTTCTGTGATATAACCTCTAACCCCCACTATTTTTCCTCTTCATACCTCCTCTATTGTTGGTGCATCCCAACCCCCTAACCCCTGCTCACCACAAATATTTTCAAAAAATCAGTCTTCCCAGCATCCAGCAATATGTTTCCTGCAGGAAAAGGATGAATTGATAGCAAATATGTATAGGGGAAGGCGTCGTGCGTCTGGCAGCTTCTAGCAAATATGTATAGGGGAAGGCGTCGTGCGTCTGGCAGCTTCTAGCAAATATGTATAGAGGAAGGCGTCGTGTGTCTGGCAGCTTCCTTAGCATGTTAAGAACAGAAGACAGACGGGGCCGGTATGGTATTTTTCCGAAATCATATTACCCCAGCAGCCCACAAGTTTTATCTTGCCACGAAATGGAACATTGCGGGCAACTGTTTATGGGGGTTAGTCATGGTGGTCCTAGCAACTTCATCAGCTGGTCTACAGAGGACAGGACCGCCCCTAACGGGAAAGCATTCGACAAGTTTACCAAATGATAAGTGGGATGCCACAAGGCTCAATCCTGGGTCCAAAGCTCTTTGTCATCCATATCAGTGATGTGAAGAAAATACAGTAACATCATAATCTGCCGACAAGAGAAAATTAGTAAATAATACCCAAACAAAGGAAGACGGTTTAAGGATTTAAAGAGATTTAGACATACTGATGGAGTGGTCAAAGACATGATTTGTGAACTCAAATGCAAATAGTTGCAAGTTAATGCGTTTTTGTAACAAAGATATTAAGCGAGAATATTAAATGTTTGGTAAGTCATTATCAGATGTTCAAGAGAAAAACCTTAGTGGTTATAATGAATAATGACCAAAAGTACGTGAAGAATTGCTTAGCTCTATGAAATAAATCAAACAAAATATCATTCTTTGATATATAACCGATGAATGAAGATACAACGACTTAGTTTTCAAAACATCTTAGTCAGACAACACGAAGAATACGCTGATCAGCCATCGTTGATAAACGTTATCAAACACGAGGATAAACTGGAAAGGATATAACAAAAGCAGTAGAACTAGTCCCTTTCTGCAGATGTAAAACTTTTCCCTAAAAACGCCGCTTACAAGATGTATAGATTAACTACGATACAATAACTCCTTATATGACATTGATTGTACAGTTCAAGAACTGACAGCGTGATAATGTCAACTTCCTTTCCTTTACAGATCAACAGCTGTAATACTCTCTTTCTCCTCCACCCTCAGAATATCAGGTGGCTAACACAGGAACAGTAAATGTTTCTCTTGATCCTTCCCAACAAAATTTCTGTTAGTTACGTTCTGTCTATGCTACATGATGCTCCTCGCCTATCTTATTGTAGGTTGATGAAGTAGAGAAGGGTATGGAGGAGCCTTCTGCTCTACATTGGTCTCCACTTGAATAAGTTACCGTCAGACAAATATTCTATAAATTCAGGTATATTCAGAGAAAAACGTCAGAAATGAAAGTATAAACGACAGCGTTAACGGGGACACTATATATATATATATAAACCCATATAAACACCCTTGTCATACCCCGTCAGGTTTCCCGTTCTTCATGTTCTGTGCCACTTTTGCCGCACCCAACTGACTGCTGTGTTATGAGCCGCCAGATCCAATTTCCGTCCGAGGAATAGGGTACATTTCATGTTTTATTACCATGAGCAACACCCAGTAATTTGTAGTCTGCTGGTTGTTGGTCCACTTGCATGGACGGCAGAGTCACAGCGGGGACATCGGAAGCAGCAACGGAAATGGAGACCGTACGAGGGAATGAGGGAGGGAGAAATATGGGCATGAATAATGGCAAAGATGACGCCAAACGGTGGAGAACTTATAGAAAAAATGAGAAGCATATCACACATGATTGTCATTGATGAACATGTTTAATAATATATTTAGATCCAGTGCTCAAATTGTAAAAGTTTTACAGATCATTAGCTTACAAGATGTTTACAAAATCATTTCGAGTCTTGAAGCCATACTTTCCAGACATCATCCATGCCTACATGACCTTAAACACCGACTTAACGCATCTCACGGTGTAGCTACCACAGTGAAGTTACCGAACACTTGCTGTTCAATAGTCCTACGTAGACTCAACATAGATAGACATACACATAACATGACAACACCAGATTACCCTGTGGTCCCTCCTGGTGGACGTGGCCGGCCTCCTGAGCGAATATAATTAACACCAATAAGCATACGAGATTTCAAATAAGTCTCCGCCCACTCCCTCTCCACAGAGGCTTGTGATTGGCTGTACAGGCGATGGATACGAAATCAAATTACAGCTCCGTTCGTGTTGAATGATATATGGTATTTTTTAGTCATGTGGGGAGAAACACCATGCCGTGTTATTCAACTCTACATAGCAATAATGAATTTGTCCCTTAACTTAAAAGTAGCAAATGTATAAAATGGTAAACAATGACAGAAAATTATTTACGTCTCAAATTCTCAGTGACTCTTTGCAGGAACATCAATTGGTGAATTTGCTATGTGTAAGACAATGTTTATACTGCCATATGAAGCTGAATAATCTGGCATGGTGTTTGTGCCCATATAACTGTTGTTGTTACCTTAAAGAAAGACAAAGATCATTGAATATGCAGAACTTCAACGTGCATTAGCGCCATCGTCTGTACAGCCAATCACAAGGCTTCGTGTAAAAGTGGGCGGGGCATATTTAACATTTCGTAAGTAAACGGCGTTAACGGTAGTGGCGAGTGTTGACTTCGAGCTGTGATATTGTGTTTGCTGTGATGATGGACTCCTTGACTTTATAGCAAAATGGTGAAAGTTTACGAGATAATGTTGACGTTAAGTCACAGTGATGTGGTGACGTGACGTACGTACAGTGGGTTCATCGTCTCGAAAACCAAGTGTAAGCCTACAACACCCTCAAGGGAAGATACCTCGTCAGAGTAACCAGGTAAGGCTAAACCCTCATTCCACAAATGGTATGGGATCACAACCTATGTGTATACTTTTCATCTTGGTGACAAAGTTGTGTGAGCTTCAGGTATACTCAGTGTGGAGGCCACTTTAATGGTGCCATCCTTGTCTTGGTAAACCAGTGGCTTGAGCGAACGACACCCTAAGGATAGGAGGACTCGACTTAGTGGTCTCTCTTACAACACATGGCTACTCCTTCGTCTTGATGACCAGTAATCTGAGCTTACGTAATTATATTGACGGTCTCCCCGTCTAGGTGGGGTCTGATCTCGTGCTGCGAGATGCCCATGGCCTTGTTTAGATGGCCTAGTGGTGCAGACGTATGACGTCATTTGTTAGACGTGTGGCCTTGGTTACTTATTGGTGTAAGACTAGAACACATTGATTGGATGATGGCTTATCTTGATCATCAGTGAGGGAATGTAAAGAAACATATATCTAGTTGATCGTCCGTCAGCAATTTTCAAACCCCTCCCAACTCACACGATCGTACGGGGATGGGATTCCAGTGGATAGTAAGAATGGCCGCTGGTGGGTTGATGGGTGGCGTCCTCTCCCATGATGGGCACTTGTGAGATGATGGGGGGGGTCTTTCCAAACGATGGGTAGGTCTCTTGGGGCGATGCAACGCATCTGGTAGATCAGTGGATTTTTCTGGAATGATGGTATGTATGGTGATGTATGGCTTCTGGAAGGTTGATGAAAGGTTTAGGTTAGTATGATCTGCTGAGTCCATCATGTCTTAGGATTATGTTTGGTGGATTGTGTAGTGATTGGACACTTTCCGCAAGGATGATGAACGTTGTATGATTGCATGATGAACGTTGTATGATTGCATGATGAACGTCGTATGATTGCATGATGAACGTCGTATGATTGCATGATGAACGTCGTATGATTGCATGATGAACGTTGTATTATTGCATCATGAAGGTCGTATGATTGCATGATGAACGTCGTATGATTGCATGATGAACGTTGTATTATTGCATGATGAAGGTCGTAGGATTAGATGATGAACGTTGTATGATTGCATGATGAACGTTGTATGATTGCATGATGAACGTTGTATTATTGCATCATGAAGGTCGTATGATTGCATGATGAACGTCGTATGATTGCATGATGAACGTCGTATGATTAGATGATGAACGTTGTATGATTGCATGATGAACGTCGTATGATTGCATGATTAACGTTGTATGATTGCATGATTAACGTTGTATGATTGCATGATGAACGTGTATGATTGCATGATGAACGTGTATGATTGCATGATGAACGTTGTATTATTGCATGATGAACGTTGTATGATTGCATGATGAACGTTGTATGATTGCATGATGAACGTTGTATTATTGCATGATGAACGTCGTATGATTGCATGATGAACGTCGTATGATTGCATGATGAACGTTGTATGATTGCATGATGAACGTTGTATTATTGCATCATGAAGGTCGTATGATTGCATGATTAACGTTGTATGATTGCATGATGAACGTGTATGATTGCATGATGAACGTTGTATGATTGCATGATGAACGTTGTATGATTGCATGATGAACGTCGTATGATTGCATGATGAACGTCGTATGATTGCATGATGAACGTCGTATGATTAGATGATGAACGTTGTATTATTGCATGATGAACGTCGTATGATTAGATGATGAACGTTGTATTATTGCATGATGAACGTGTATGATTGCATGATTAACGTTGTATGATTGCATGATTAACGTTGTATGATTGCATGATTAACGTTGTATGATTGCATGATGAACTTTGTATGATTGCATGATAAACGTTGTATTATTGCAGTAAAGGTCGTATGATGCATGATGACGTCGTAGATTTGATGAACGTTGTTGATTGCTGATGAACGTGTATGATTGCATGTGAACGTCGTATGATTAGATGATGAACGTTGTATGATTGCATGATAAACGTATTATTGCTCATGAAGGTCGTATGTTTGCTGTGAAGTGTTTTATTGCATGATGAACGTCGTATGATTGCATGATGAACGTCGTATGATTAGATGATGAACGTTGTATGATTGCATGATAAACGTATTATTGCATCATGAAGGTCGTATGATTGCATGATGAACGTCGTATGATTGCATGATGAACGTCGTATGATTGCATGATGAACGCTGTATTATTGCATGATGAACGTTGTATTATTGCATCATGAAGGTCGTATGATTGCATGATTAACGTTGTATGATTGCATGATGAACGTTGTATGATTGCATGATGAACGTCGTATGATTGCATGATGAACGTTGTATGATTGCATGATGAACGTCGTATGATTACGTGATGAACGTTGTATGATTGCATGATGAACGTCGTATGATTGCGTGATGAACGTCGTATGATTAGATGATGAACGTTGTATGATTGCATGATGAACGTTGTATTATTGCATCATGAAGGTCGTATGATTGCATGATTAACGTATGATTGCATGATTAACGTTGTATGATTGCATGATGAACGTTGTATGATTGCATGATGAACGTTGTATGATTGCATGATGAATGTTGTATGATTGCATGATGAACGTTGTATTATTGTATCATGAAGGTCGTATGATTGCATGATTAACGTTGTATGATTGCATGATGAACGTTGTATGATTGCATGATGAATATTGTATGATTGCATGATGAACTTTGTATGATTGCATGATGAACGTCGTATGAACATGATGAACATTGTATGATTGCATGATAGACGGTTTCTTCAAGGATGATGGACGGTTTCCGGTAGGATGATGGAGAGTTTCCCATGAAATGATTAATGGTTTTTCATAACGAGATGGCCCGCTTATATTAACGTGAAGGATGGTTTCTGGCAGGATATTGTGTGGTGTCTGATAACATGATGAACTGTATTTTTGGTAGGATCATGAACAGTTACCTAAACGGATGATGAACATATCTGGTAACATGATGGAGATTTTTCCTTAGAACGATCGAGTCACGGGTGGGATGATGGAGATGGTTGTAGGTAGCATGATGGATAGTTTTCGTCAGGATGATGGTCATAGAGTCACAGGTAGGATGATAGAGATGGTTGTAGGTAGCATGATGGACAGTTTCCGTCAGGATGATGGTCATAGAGTCACAGGTAGGATGATGGAGATGGTTGTAGGTAGCATGATGGATAGTTTCCGTCAGGATGATGGTCATAGAGTCACGGGTAGGATGATGGAGATGGTTGTAGGTAGCATGATGGACAGTTTCCGTCAGGATGATGGTCATAGAGTCACGGGTAGGATGATGGAGATGGTTGTAGGTAGCATGATGGACAGTTTCCGTCAGGATGATGGTCATATAGTCACAGGTAGGATGATAGACAGTTAATGGTAAAGTGATGTACAGGATCCGGCGGCATCAGTATAGGAATGTATTTGTTATCTAGATTTAGATAAGCGTTTAGCTGTTGTTCAACGAAAGCCACTAACTGTTTAGTGTATTTGTGTGTATGTGTGTGTGTGTGTGTGTGTGTGTGTGTGTGTGTGTGTGTGTGTGTTATGGGGAAAGAGTTTTATACTCTTGTTGCTCCACCTCTTGACCTATATATATATATATATATATATATATATATATATATATATATATATATATAGGGGATAGGGGAGAAAGAATACTTCCCACGTATTCCCTGCGTGTCGTAGAAGGCGACTAAAAGGGAGGGAGCGGGTGGCTGGAAATCCTCCCCTTTCTTGTTTTTTTTTTTAATTTTCCAAAAGAAGGAACAGAGAAGGGGGTCAGGTGAGGATATTCCCTCTAAGGCCCAGTTCTCTGTTCTTAACGCTACCTCGCTAACGCGGGAAATGGCAAATAGTATGAAAAAAAAAAGAAAATATATATATATATATATAAATATAAATATAAATATATATATATACATAATATGAAGGTGAAATCGCACTTCCGTTGTTCATAAAATTTTCTTTAACGTAATTGTTCTCTACATGTGGCACAACATGTATCATGGAGACAGTCCACCTCATCAGGTGCCTGTACTCAACAAAGTTATCTAAGTTCCAGCACCAGTCTGTACAGACCAACCACTGTCTGCTCTGTGTGGCAGTGAACGTTGAAAGGGAGAGTGATTAAGGCGTGGCGTGGCTTGACCTGGGTAACTGGGTGTGTCTTGAACAATTTTTTTTTTATGTTTTTCGTGTTTTGTCAATTCTCTCGTAATGATTTGGTTAATGGTAGGATGGGCTTTGAAATTGCCTGGAGACAAATCAAAGTTCTTTGTATTAGCAATGAGGAGAGATTCAATGACGTTGCGTGTGGCATAATCAGCAGAGGGGTATAAAATAACGGGATTTTCAAAATCTAGAGGGGTGATCATTGTCATGACAATGTTTAGCGATTGCATTTTTGTGGTCATCTCTGCGTACTGCATGACGGTGCCAGTAACACCTCTCTGTTACAGTTTTTCGTGTCTGGCCTGTATGAATATCTTTACATGCCTTGCATTTGACGGCGTAAACACTCCAAATTGTTGCATGATTTGGCCTACTATTTATTAAGGTTTTAGTGATGGTGTTATTGTTCTGGAAAGCAATATTACAAGCACTGTTTTTAAAACGTCTTAGATTAGCTAAGTTAGGAGAATAGGGAAACACTAAACATTTAGACATCTTTATTTGTCATATTTTTGTTGCAAGAAGCGAAAAATGTCTCCCTAGCTTTCCAGTAAGCTTTGTTTACAAACCAAATAGGATAATATTACTGCCTAAAGATACGTCTTGTATGAATACATTCATCTACCAGGCATATGGGATCACATATTCGTATTGCTCGTAGAACATAGACATAATTACAGACATTTTTATAGAAGATTCATGTACTGAGAAATAATGAGTACAGCTCTCAGAGTTGGTAGGCTTTCTGTAGATTTTAAAGGACAAATGATCAGATTCTCTATTCATCAACACATCAAGAAAGTGCACTTTGCTTTCTTTTTCCCATTCAGTCCTGAATATGATGTTGGGGTGGATGTTATATATTTCATTAGGGAAAACATCACAATATGAGCTCCTCCTAAGTGCGATTTCACCTTCTAATACACACACACACACACACACACACACACACACACACACACACACAGACAAGCCTAAGCCAGGTACCCATTAATTGACGAGCCCCTAGGGGAAGATAAATAGTTGGGATGGCTGTGAACCAATTGCCACTCCGAGGATTCGAACCTGGGTGGGCCCGTGTGTCAGTCATGGAAGGCGACACAAAGCACTTCAGCACGGAAAGCCCCTATGTGTGTGTGTGTGTGTGAGTGAGAGAGAGAGAGAGAGAGAGAGAGAGAGAGAGAGAGAGAGAGAGAGAGAGAGAGAGAGAGAGAGAGAGCGAAAATAAGTATAAGTGTCAGTGAATTGAAGTGAGTGTTGGAAATTAACAGTGTAAGTGATGAAGTGATAGAGAATAAGTGTAAGTGGAAATGAGAAAATGAGAATGTGTGATTGAGTGTAAATGAGTGAGTGAGTGAGTGTGAATGTGTAAATGAGTGAGTGTGAATGAGGGTGACGAGATGACAGTGCTTGTCAATGAATGAACTGTGAATGAGAGTGAAAGTGAGTGCGAGTGATTGCCAATGAGAATAAGTAGTAATGGAAGTAAGCAGGAATAAGAATGGAAGCGAATTAGAATGACTGAGAGTGAGACTTCGTGCAAATGAGAGTTACTGTGACGAAGAGTGAGTGTGAGTGAGCAAGTCAACGAGCAGGTGTCAGTCACTGCATTTGCCGGAGTCCTTGAAATCCGTCTGTAAGATCAGCCAACAAAGGCTTCCTCCCAGTTACCCCCAGAAGTTGCCTCCCTCCCATCCCCTCCACCCAGAATTGGAGGCTCCACCATTGATCACTCACCAGCGGGGGGGACTCGGATCCAGCTCCCCCAGAAGGATGTCACCTCCTCCACCCTGGCACCTGTACTATTGATTATCAATGGGGACTTCAACCGACGTGTCAATTATTGATGATGTTTCTTTATCTTCTCTCACCCCCCATTCTCTCTCTCTCTCTCTCTCTCTCTCTCTCTCTCTCTCTCTCTCTCTCTCTCTCTCCCAGGCCACGGGGCATATTTGTGTATCTACGAAAACGCAGTTGGTTTTCGTTCCCATTTTTGTTGCCATCTCGTAAGGATTAAGTGATCTTGATCTTCTAATGTCGTGTGTAGGCGTTGGTTTAATGAGGTACATTATCTGTTCTCCTCATATTTGTCCTTTTTTCGGTTACACATCTTGTTTGCCTTAGGATGTTCAGATGGGGTGATGAAAGAAAACGGAACCTTGTGAAGTCTTGAAGGGGTTCCACTGAGGCCTTCATTCATGTGGAGTTCAGAGGAAGACTTTTTTTTGTCAAGAAGTGTTTCAGTTTCTTTCGCTGTAATTAAGTCTCCTTGTACATACACCTTACTGGGATACTTCAGCAAAACCTGGGCTTCAGGGAAGACATTCAGTGTAGTTTTTCAAAGTTTCTCAGACGACCTGCGACCACAGAGGCCAACATTTACGAGCGAATGTTGGATGTCTCCCTCAATTCTGTCAACGCTGTATGGGGCGTGTTAGGAAGAATCTTCGTCCTGAGTTTCATTTTTTATGTAATAGTGGTACAAATGCTGTTTTGATAACCTTTAACCTCATTTAGAACGGTGAAAATGGTCTTCGCAAATTTCTCGTCTGCATTGTATGAGGTATAAAGAAAGACTTTTCCATTCCACATTTCCTAAACATTGGCCAGTACGAGCAAATAGAGAATATTATTTTCTTGTTGACCTGTAAGCCTATAGAGAATATCCCAAGATAATCAGATTACAAATTTGATGGACTTAAAGCGTGGGGATTATAAAAGAACATCTTTGTACCAAATTTCGTTACCACCGGCTGATATACAGCGTGGTCAAACAAAGCCGAAGTGAATCTTATAGAATGGTAGATGTGGCTTAGATCACTTATGTATCCTATGCTTTGTATAGGGCTTGTGGATGGATATTTGCATGACAGTGTTCGTCAAGGATGTCGCCCTATGTTGTTGTTTTTTTTAATTAAAACCGTAAAACGTTTTTGAAAACCTACTCAGAAAACACTAGTAAGGTGTTTGGATGCAATGAACCTATGTTTGATATATGCCTCCCAGATTAAAAGTCAATTGGCCCGCTAAAATCAATGAATGGCGCAAGTCCTTGATTACTGAGAAGAAGAAATAGAAGAGGAGAGAACCCGAGTAAAAACAGATTTTTGTGGTCAGAAATATTATCGCGAGTGTTTACAAGGGACCAAGTATAAGGACGAAACAAAATTATTAAGAAGTTTATTTTGCAAAGAAACGTCTTAAACTTTATCATCACACACACACACACACACACACACACACACACACACACACACACACACACACACACACACTGGTAAGAATGTAATCCGTTAAGAGGCGACCGTGGATAGCCACCGCAGGAGAGGCATGTATGGGTGGTGAGAGGGTTGTCCCTTCTGCTGACCCCATTCTTGCCTCGAAGGCTTTGGTTTGGACTGAGAAAGACCACCTTCTCTCTGACTTAAAAGTATTTTCGTCATACTCTCTATATTCTTTCTAAACGTCCTGTTTCTGCTCCTATTCTTCTCTTACCATCACTTGTTCTTTCTATCCAGTTGCCCAATCTGTGACTTTCTTTGCTTGGTTCAGAGTTCCCCACCTGTTCCTTCATGACCCCAGTCTGGATCTTACAGTGGTTCACAGGGAGGCTGCCTATCTACAGATATGTAATTATGGGTATGTACTCCTGGGTGATAGCATTACCAGTTCACGTCTGAGTGGGTCCCCGCTGCTCTCTCAAAAGGGTTGCTCCGAGCCACATCCATCTGGTTCTTCACCCATCGATCTGGCTGCCGTGTGAGCAGTCTCATAATATCTTGGGTATTCACTCAGTCCACGTTCAAATCATTCCTCGCATAAATACGGATTCTCCCCGGCAGCGCCCTTCGTTCTTACCTAATCCTTAATGATACATTCGTTCCTACCTTCTGTCCTCAGAGGTGGGAGACTTGCAGCTTAATACGATCGAACTTTCCTCGTTCCCGTGAGCCAAATGTTGAATTTTTCAGTCATGATGTGCTCTGGCTTAAGCTTTTGCCTCCCCATAAACCTACTTTTATCTGATGTATCTGTTATTTCCCATGCCATGTTTATGCTACGCTCCCCCGAATTTGTAACGTATTAAACTGAATATATCCTTTCTCTCCCAGTCTCTCTCTGCTGGAATGGTTATCATCCTGGGTAATTTGAGTGTCCACAATATACACTGGTACAGACCGGCGCTGTGCTCGTACTAATGCAGAAGGACTTTATTTTTTATGACCTCACACAGTCTTGACCCACACTCGACGACCAGACAGCCCTGACTACAAATCAAAGACAACTGATTTGTTGCTCAATACCCTTCCTAATTTTTAACACTAGTGCCACATCCTCTCCGATGAGTGTATCTCTGATCTGTTAGAATTCAGGATCTTGCACATTTTCCTCCTCTTCCAAATCTTGACACAGACTGTCTGATATTCTGGTAGAGCTGGCTAGAACGGTTCGAGAGAATTTGTTCAGCTCCAGTTGGAAATACAACGCAAACCATTTCTCCTGACACCATTTCACAAACCATCCACTTCAGTATGGAACACCTTTATCTCCAACTTTGAACTTATAACTAAACCTGGATTATTTCCCTGGTTTCACCTACTCTGGTAAAGAGCAGCCAAACACACATGCAAAAATGAAAATAAAAACTTTTTTAGACACCGAAATGACGTCAAGGTCAGAGAAGGTACAGTTCACCCATTTCTGCAACACTGGTAAGAATACCATTATCAGTGAAAAGAAATACTTCCTCCATTACAGTGCACACACTCCACTCTGAACCCATAAGTAGTATGTCTTTTGTTTCTTCTCATTAACCAAATTTAGCTATGCATATCATCCAGTTAAAATTCCTCTCTTATCGTCATGTTACAAATTTCACCACAGCTCAAGACACAGCCAGTCTTCCATGTACCAACACTCGACGCTATTTCAGGTAAACACTTGGACTTTATACTCGATTACTATTTCCTTCTCTTTCCAAGTTTGACCTGAATAACACCACATAACCGACTGTTGTCCCATCTCTTATCTTTAGAAAATGTACATCCAAACTCGCTCCTTTTTTTTACTAAATTTTCTAACTTTTCCTTGTCTTTTAGTCGTGTTCCCTCGTTCTGAAAATGATTAAATGTACATCCCTTTCCCGCAGTAGGTGATAACTCTCCATTAAGTTACGTCATTCTTTACGATCGCCTCCATTGCCATGGAATTATCATAAACAAAATGAGTCTTTGACACCTCGAAGAATACTACTTTCCTCTGACATTCAGTATAGCTTCCACCTCGGTAGTTCCACCGTATATCTGACTCTCTTTTTCGGCCAGCAGCCTAAACTTTGCTTCTGAGAACTTGGTGAATTTTATGATATTGTTCTTCATTATCTGTAAAGCCTTTGAGAAAGCGTTGGCTGTTGCCTGTCCTTGCCAGTCTGCCATTTTCGATCTCCTTGACTCAGAAACCTCCTGTATCACTTCCTCTTTCTCCAGCCACCGCACCGATGGACGAGAACCACTTTTCCATCAGTGCCAGACACCTCATGTGAGATTTAGGCCTCGCTGTTCCACTTGGGCTGCTAATGCTTAGTCGAGTCTCATGGTCAGACGCTCAAAAGCAGGTGACAATTTTGAACGCACTTCATGAATTCATGACGCATTAGTGCTCTTGATTAGCCTTGTTACGCTGATTATCACGTGACGTAACCCTTATAGGACCATATCCATCCTCCACTTGTATTCAGCAATATTTCCATTATTACAGGCCACTAGTGTCACTTTCTTCGTCCATGCTGTAACTAAGAACCTTTCTTGGAATCATATGTATCCCATTACAGAGAATGATTACAGAAAAAGAACTTTCCTTCCCGTAGCCACTGTACTTCTGCAAAACTTTTAAGGTAGTCCTGTCCGTCCCCACCTGGAACATTGCTGTCACTTGTTGCTACTTGCGCTTGACAGTGCTCCCTAACCTTGCTAGACAAACTGTAATATAGAACCATTCTCCACTTTAGCCCCTAACTTCCTCCAGACATCCTCTCTATGTCAGATGATTCTCTCTCTCTCTCTCTCTCTCTCTCTCTCTCTCTCTCTCTCTCTCTCTCTCTCTCTCTCTCTCTCTCTCTCTCTCTCTCTCTCTCTCCAGTTTCAATGGGCAGGGTGCCAGTGAAATCCAGCCCGTTATTTCCCAACCTTCAGATCCAGCCACAATATACATCATCTTCTGGGGGTCGCCCCCTACCCTGCAGACATTCACCTCCGTCGCTCCTCTCTGTCCTGCTCCACCTTCGTTCAGCTCTTTTATTCCTTACACCTCTCGTGTGTGTGTGTGTGTGTGTGTGTGTGTGTGTGTGTGTGTGTGTGTGTGTGATTCTCTCTACGTCCTTCCATTCACGCATAACAACCAACTCTTTGAGGTAGGGCATTTGCTCATGTTCCATCAAAACAGTTGAAACATTCATTTTTATTATTCTTCAGGTTAACTACACAAGGTTATATACAATATTTCACGTATTGTTTTCACTGTGGTGTCATTGGTATGTATTGAATGTCGACCATCTTGCATGTCCTCAGATTGCTCACACAAGTATTTTCATTGCAGGTATGTGGAAGTCAGGTGTGACGAGGGTGCCACGTGTGCTGGGAAGCGTTGGTCGCGGTAAGTCAGTTGTAGTTCTATTGGAATGTCTCGCCAACACTGATAAGCAGTGCGGATGACCTTGCAAACTATGCTGTGGCGTGGGTAGGGAATAGAAGGTGCCGGTGCCTCGAGCGATTGGTATGTCAAACAGATTTTTTGAAGAATGCAACAGTTCGGAGCATGAGAGATATAAACAGTCTCGACGTTAGGTTACATTAGTTTACATGAGTAAGACAGACAACAGGAGGCCTGATTGGCCCACGACTAGGATGTCTGGTAAAAAAAATGAATGTAGAAACGCGATGAAATTGGAGTTATATAGTGAGTCATAACTATCATTCTTAATCTTCATGTGGCACGAAAGTTTAGTGAAAGAACATCGTAGTTCTCTTACAGTTGGCGTCAAAAAGTCAGAATGTAGATACATGGAAAGTAGGGTCATTTAAATCTGTAACTAGATTATATAACAATGCGACAGTTTTCAATCATGTCGAAGATTATGAATCACTCTGAAGTGACATTGTCCACACACCAAGCGACCTTTCAACTACTGTGCCGTTCTTACGCAGCCTATCCCAGTAGCCTCACCCCGGGGTTCAGGGGTGGATGTGGGAGCGGCCAAGGTGGCGAGGTGTAAACCCCTGAATGTGAGAGTACCAGGAGGATGTGAGACTTCCTGTCTATGGTAATGCTCATCCCCCCGGCTCCGCCAACATCAGTTTACGAGCTGTTTATGGTAGTCTTCTGTTCAGCCCCGTCTCTCATCGTGTGGAAAGCCTAGTCATTTATCTGGTTCCTGGTCGTTTAGCGTGGTTAGGCTTTGCATTTTCCTTATCATTAGTCACCGTCTGGTCGTACATTGGAAGGTACTTAATGTTGTTGGAGTTAATGGGTTATTGATAGCTCATTTTGTAAACCTCACGTTCATGTATATTGTTGCAGAAACTTGGTTCCTTTAGGCATTATTCTTGCCAGCTTTTCCAACACACATATGAAAGAAGCATCCTCACTACTTTGGATGTGCTTTTTTTTCTGTCTGTCTTTTACCTTATTCAGGATCTTCATTATAGAAGCAAAAGGAAATTTCACCTTGCTCACTGTTCCTTATAGATCTTTTAGATATGTCATGTTCTCAAAATTGTTTGTTTACATTTTCGAACAGGTTTATTCTGTGTTGACAAATTTGTTTGACCTTTTTGAAATAGTTTTCAGTAGCTTCTTGGTGCGAACAATGTTACTCATAAGTCGTCGTATTGTGTTGGGTCTTTCAGAGAGCAAGGGACTGGTACAATATTCTTCTGAGTGTTTCGGGAGGTAAGGGACTAAATAAACCATGCTCTGGTCAGGCAGGTTAAACCTCTTTCGAAGTGAGGGAATCTAACACACTCACAGCACTTACAGAAAGGCATGGGGGAGAACTTCATACTCACGTTCACATTTGAGTGAGAACAAAGTCCCCCTCCTTGATGTTCACATGAACTTTATACTCACGTTCACATTTGAGTGAGAACGAAGTCCCCCTCCTTGATGTTCACATGAACTTCATACTCACGTTCACATTTGAGTGAGAACGAAGTCCCCTTCCTTAATGTTCACATGACGGGTGAAGACGTCACCTTTTCCAGTTCAGTTTAAGGAAAGGTTGAGCGGTACATGAATGCGGCCAGTGAATGCCCTGAACTCAGCAAAGGGAATCTTACAATGTCATTCAAAAGAAGAGCATAAGAACTGCTCAAGCTGGGAAGCTCACCTTCAGCAGTTATAGCGTGCACACACACACACACACACACACACACACACACACACACACACACACACACATACACACACACACACACACATATATATATAGTAAATTTTCACTCCTTCATATTGTCCGCTGCTTTCCATGTTAGCTAGGATCAGAAGAGAAGCCCTCATTCGCTAACATCAATTCTCTAGATGTAACGTGTAATACACAGAAACCACAGACCCCCATCCACAACCAGACGCTGCAGATCTTTCCATAACTTCTCCCAGCTGCTTCATGTGCCCGGTTAACTCCGTAACAGCACGTCACTCCTTATACACCACTTTGCTCCAATTATACTCCCTCCCGTGCACGCCATTCACCTACCTGCATGTTCAGGCACCGATCACTCAAAATCATTTTCACTCCATCTTTCCATTCCCACTTCAGTCTCACCCTTTCCCTTTCTCCTTCCCATTCTGACATATATCCCCACTCATTCCCTCCACATGTCCAAACTATTTCAGCACAACCTCTTCTGCTTTGTCAACCGTTGTCTTCTTCATACCAACGATATCTCTCTTAACCTATCGTTACTTCCAGTGTCAACCCTCCATATTGATCTCAGACATTTCATTTCCAACACATTCATTCTCTTTCGTGCATTTCCAGCACATTCATTCCCTTCCTTGCATTTCCAACACATTCATTCTCTTCCGTACATTTCCAACGCATTCATTCTCTTCCGTGCATTTCCAACGCATTCATTCTCTTCCGTGCATTTCCAACGCTTTCATTCTCTTTCGTGCATTTCCAACGCATTCATTCTATTTCGTGCATTTCCAACGCATTCATTCTCTTTCGTGCATTTCCAACGCATTCATTCTCTTCCGTGCATTTCCAACGCATTCATTCTCTTCCGTGCATTTCCAACACATTCATTCTCTTCCGTACATTTCCAACGCATTCATTCTCTTCCGTGCATTTCCAACGCATTCATTCTCTTCCGTGCATTTCCAACACATTCATTCTCTTTCGTGCATTTCCAACGCATTCATTCTCTTTCATGCATTCTTGTGCAATATCCCATGCGTATCATCCATACAACATGGTTGGAACTTCTGTGCCTTCTGTGAAGGCACAGAAGTTTTCGCCCTTGCAGATAGCGACCTCTCTTTGTACACGTTCCTCAATGCTCTTAGAACCCATATATATAATACCCATATATCGGTCGACCCCGACGGGAGACGGAACAGCTGGGTTGACTGTGGACCGACCGCCGCAGCCAGGATTCGAACCTATGCACTCGACCCCTGGCGACCCGTGAATATATCAAGGAACAACGCTTACCATTACACCATGAAAGTCCATATAGGAATTATATCAACGGAATGTACTGAAGTAGTGGACAGAGAGGGCAAGGCACGACGCAATGGATGAAGCACAGGGGAAATTAGTTATCATCTCTCCTACATCTCGGACATACCCTCAAATGTTTACGTCCACCATCAGGTTTAATGGCGGGGCTGCAGTCGACAGGTTTCCACTGTTTTTCTCCCTGTCAGTTTAAGTCTTTGTCCTACAAGTTTGTTTACAGGATAGGTTTTTTTCTTCTCGCTTTCCATTTTTTTTTTTAAGTGAGGAAGGCTCGAATGTCTGTGTCAGCTGGGGAAGTCCGGTGGCGTTGAAGACGACAGCTTGTGATGGGTATGGATGGGGGCATTAGTGACCGTAGTGTGATTCTCTCTCTCTCTCTCTCTCTCTCTCTCTCTCTCTCTCTCTCTCTCTCTCTCTCTCTCTCTCTCTCTCTCTCTCGATGAGCGCTAATCGCTAGCCATGCCAGATGGACAAAGCTCTCGTCCTTGGTACTCTTAGGAAGACCAGTAATTCCTCTCCTTGCCACGTAACACTCCCTTCCCTCACACACGCACACACCTCATATGTCCGATTGCGCTTGTCTGTTTACTTCAACCTCCTCCTGTCTTTCCTCCACCTCTGGCCCCTATTCACCCTCGGTTCTCAGTCTCCACCATGTTTGTCATTTCTCCCGTCTGCACAGGACAAGAGAGATTTCCAGAAGGTAAATTTCTTCGGCAAACATCTGCCATCGTGCGGTGCACACAATCTTGGAAACCGCAAGAAAATGAATTATTTTTTCTAATCTATAAAGGTATTCTTTGGATTTTCGTTCGTTTTATACCTTTTGTAGGACACAATTTCATCTGCGTTCTATGATCTATCATATTTGGGTCTTTTTTGTTTAACTCGCCAGTGTTCCAAACTTTGCAAACTTTTTTTATAGATTATAAATCAGACACAAAATCGAATTATATTGGTGGTATTTTGATGTGCTTTCTTGTCATTTGTCAATCATCTTTGATGTATTTTGTTGCGCTGTGCAGCCATTGTCGGGTAGGCTGGGCTCTGAGGAGCAGGTGGGCCAGGATCCATGGGATGGATGGGGACGGATTGGCTAAGTTCGATGTGGTGGGTGCAGCAGGTGGGCCAGGCTCGATGGGATAGGTTTGACGGATTGGCCAGGTTGATGGGGTTGGGGTAGTAAGTGGGTCAGGCTTGGTGGGGCGAGCGGAAGGATGGACAAGGCTTGATGGGGTGGGGTGGGGGGGAATATTGGTGGGTGAGCCAGGCTTAGGAGGGTGGGCGGGTAGGTGGGTCCGGCTGGGTGGAGAGTGTGGACAATGCTTGACGGGGGGGTGGGTGGACACCTGGCAATGTAGGTGGGTTGGGTGTTTGCAGAGTCTGATCACTATATAGTGGGCCGGACGGCGCCTGGGTGGGGGGGGGGGGGGTTGGAACTCGTCAATAATTCACAAGTTGACACAGAGGTTCAGCCCGACGTTGTAGCCAGGGAACGGGTACGACCTCAGAGTACATTTAAGGAGGATGACAACGACTCGAGAACACTTTACAGTGATTGCAGTTTCCTCCTTCACGGTCGTTATGTAAACTCGTCTGTAGAGCGTGTGAGGGAACGTATGATTCCATATGGGTCGCATGAATCATTATCAAACGAAAGATATTCGTCATATGAAGGAGCAAAAGATGACCTATGAAGGATAGGTGGCTTTGTGATGGAGTGAGAGATGCTGCATCAATGAGCGAGAGGTGTTTGTCCCGTGAACAAGCGAAGGATGTTGTGTGAAGTGAGTGTAAGACGCATTATGAAGGAGCAGAGAATGCCAGGGGTAAGCAGGTGATGGAGTATGGAGTGAGGGATGCTGTACTGTGGGACGATGAGAGCCTCAATAAGGCAGCCAAGGATACTTTATGAGGAAGAATGGGATTCTGAATGAAGCATTACATATGCTACGGGAAGGAGCGGAGGATGATGCACAAAGTAGCAACGGATGCTGTAGGAAGATGTGCGAGACGCTGTATGAAGACACAGAGGGTAACTTTGTGTACGACGTGTACGAAGGAACGAAGGATGGTGTACAAAGGAACATAGAATGAATTGTAACTTATAAGATACTATATGAAAGAATGGAGGATGCATTTCGATGGAGCTTAGGATGGTGAATATACCAATGGTTTATTCTTGTAGATTTATACAAAGTACTTTCTTACAGAGGACTGTCATAAGATTTTTCCACATTTTATGCTCTGTAAAGTTAAGGTACGTTCAACCTGCCTTGTTGAGAGCAGCTGACGGGTTAGTAAAGCTAGTTCCTCTGACAAGTTGTATTAGTTTAACAGGTCAGAGGGCGGGTGAAAACATCACAGACTGACGTTTCTAATGTGTCGCGTGACCTGCACGCGTAAACTCGTTTAACATCTTATTCCATCTTTTTTCCGTTCTGAATTTACGTTTACCAAGTCATTAACCTCAGGTAATTGGGCACTAAAGAAAGAAACTGCTGATGAAATGAGAAAGAAAATGGGTGAAATTTTGGGAGTTTTACGAATATGATGAATTGCGAAGGAACGTAGATGGAACAGAAGGTGATGTAGCCACCATGCTGTCTGCATACGTAGATTTAGGGTCCTGGGAACTCCTTTGACAACAGCTCACAATGGCAGATGGGTTTATTGATGAGCTCGGTACATAAAAAAGAAATACTTTTCTTTCTCAGTGAAAGTGAGGTGACATGTCAATACGTGAACCATTTCAGCTTTTCGTGCTTCAAGTAGGTAGTGGGTTGTAGACGTCAGCAGCTCAGGGCGTTGGTGCAACCTTAGTAACTTTAAGGTGTTGCCAGGAACCGTCTTACTCTCCCTGTTAGAACTGCACTGCTGGTCTTGTTCTTTCTCATAAGATTAAACAACTGGAATAGTCTTACTCTCCTCCTACACGAGTGATACATTATTTGTTCTCAGTTTTCCCTTCTGTTCTTCACAGCAGTTTCACTTCCCCTCACTTTTCGCCATATTTGCATCTAGATATAATTATGATACAGTCCAACGAACTCAAGGCCCATAGTCCCTGGCATCTTGGGGCTTTGAGAATCGCCTGGTTCCCGCTTGACTTTCCTGCCAACGAGAGGGATGGCTCATGCAGTAGCATTACCTACCCCTCTTAAGACCGTCGCTCCTCGAAGAGACCTGACCCTTTTTCCATTTGTTTCCCCAATATTTTTGGTCTTCCTGACAGCAACCCCACTTCCGTTGAACAATAGCTAACTAACGCCTCTCCTAATGGAATGCTTCTCTCTGAAACCCAACTGTCCAATGATTGTCTCACTTACTCCTAATACATCTCCAACTGAAGTCTTCGTTCACGACTCTGCTTCAGAGGTGGCATCTGTGCTTATGCCAACATCAGCACAAGACAAGCCTTATGAGCTTTGAATCCCGAAATTTCGATGCCGTGTGACTTTTTGTCTCCCACTTACCATTGTTTTTCTGAGATTCAACTACTGCTCTCTTTAGCTATGCAAATTCTATGGCTTTCTTCGACATATCCCCTTCAAACTGAATTACTCTACTTAGAAGGCTTCGGTGTGCACCACCTTACAGTTGGCGGGCGGATTAAATGCATTACGTTTTCCATTCCTGATAATCTAGAGAAAATTTTCATCCTCACACACACAAACACACACACACACACACACACAAACACACACACACACAGACACATCCCTGACCGTTATGACCATTCTTCTAGCACTCTTGATTTGTTTTTGACATCTGATCCTTCGTGCTGTAATGACAACTCACCCCAGTTGGTTCTGACCACACTCCTGTAACTGCACCTCCTCCATCAACAGCGCCTTCTCAACGTAAGTACCGGCTCATTAATATCGTAGACTGGAATAACTTGAAAAATTCTTTTTTTTTTTTTTACTTGGGTAGATTAACACCTTTCTCTAGTGATGCTTCTCTCTCTGCTGGACGTATAGCACAGGCTACTGGTGCGGGACTGTGAGCATATGCCCCATTGTTCCTTCACGACTTAACCTGTTTCCAATCTAAGGTTCGACCATAACTTTTCTGATGTCATTCAGGGAAGGGACCTGGCATGTAAGCATGATGGAACTGACCTTCCTTCGTCTTCCATTCGGCATTTACTGTATCTTTGTCCGTAAGCACTGCAGGTATGTTGTTCGTGTCGCGAAACGTTCTTTTATTCAAAGTGCGACAGCCTTTCATCTTTAACCACCAATTGGCCTTTTATGGTTTCTGAATATAAGGATCTCAAACAACCTCTGACGCACTAACTGTCCTTCACTTTCCGCTTTTGACAGTACAATAGCTGTCCCACCAATTCACAAAGCAACTGTTATTCATCCTCTTTTCTCATGTAACTCTACCTTTTATAACTAACATTCTCTCATCTCCTGATGGTTCTCTTAATAATGCAGTGTCAGTTTATTCCGCAATGGTTTAGAAACCTATTGTTTTCTTTTTTTCGTCTTCGTGGAAACATACATTAGTACCTCTCAACCCAAGAAGGTGGACCGTTGTAAATCCTTCATCTGTCGACCTGTTGCTTTGATTTTACTACGATTTCCAAAGTCTCGCGAATCCTTCCTCAGCTCCCATATCCTCAGGCATCTTAGATCTTACAGTCTTCTCTCTGATCATTATCTTGGCTTCGCAAGGCAAATTCCTTTTTAATTAACTTTACATAGCTTACAAATATCTGGTCATAGTCCCTGAAAGATTTTTTGAAGAATCGTCTGCAGTACACCTCGATATATCAGAAGCTTTGGACAAGGTTACGGCATCATGGTCTCATCACCAAGCTCTCTTATTTTGGCTTCTCTTCCTCTCTTTGTTCGTACATATCTGGCTTCCTCTATGGCCGATCTATTTCTGTAGTTGTTGGTGGATCAACAAGGTTCTGTTCAGACTCCTACATTCTTTCTATTTTCATTCTGTCAACTATTACCTTTCTTCAGCAGATAACTAAATGCGCTGATTACTGACGACTCAACACTGCTTTTCTCCACGTCCTTGAAATCTCTCCATTATCCTCTCTCGGTCGATCTGTGCCTCGTCTCAACGTTCGAGTAACTTCCTCTCTAAACTCAAGACTTCAATAGGGTATCTCAGAAGGGAAAATGGAACCAGATTAAATTTCATGTCATTGAAACTCGTTTTCTGACTGTCTTTCTCTATAGAGCATCTTACAACTTTTCTCTTGTGATGGATCTGTCATTCCACCCCTAAACGCCGTGAACAAACCTTGTATCATTGTAACATTTATCTTGGTAGCCTCATATTCCACATTCATCTAATCTGCCTCTAAAGAACTGGAGGACCTGTTAAAGTACCATAAATTCTTTACCTTCGAACAATTGCTCCGTTTTACCAATGGTTGATCCGTCCTAATGTGGAGTACTGCCCATTCTTCTGTGGGCGTTATAACTCTGTGTACTTAACGAGGCAGAGTCGAGTCTAAAGTGGTCCAACTGATCGGCTGTCCAGGTGTGACCTCACAACTTGACCCACTTGCTTAACGCCGCAATGTTGGTTCTTTTTCCTTCTTCTGTGGACATTTCTTTTATTTTCCTCACGAGATCTGACTGCTTGTGTACCCCGGCCGTTTCCTAAATTATTTATCATTCGGCAAATTATTACGTCGCATGATTACTATGTGACCGTTAGCAACTCAAGGTTGGGCCGTTGTGATAACTATTTCCTCTCCCAGCACCTTGAAACTTTGGCACTCTCTTGCCCCCCCCCCCCCCCCCCCCCCCCCCCCCCCTCTCAAATCTTTCCCAACACCTATGACCTGACCATTTTTCAAGGCGAGTTTTCCGTTTCCTCCAAAATTCATCAAATATTTTTCCCACTTTTTTTATTTCTCCCTTTCATAAACCCTCTTCATATTTTAAATAAGCCCCGGCCTCGATATGGTCTTTTGTCTGGGAGTGGAGCCTTCAGTATAAAAAAAAAAAGGAGTAGGAGCTGATTTGAGCACAGGGTTATGGTTTTACTCTTTTTTGTGGATTAATTAGCACGTTAATGACTGTGCAGTTAGGTGATAACTGCCTGCCAGACTGCTGTATTATCTCACTTGTCATCTGGGGACATACAATACCTTGCCTGTATGAGTCAGGTGACAGTTCCATCGAAGTAGATACCATTTCCATCGTGTGCTTGGTAAGCTGACTATCAACATGAAAACCATCAATTTAATTCAACCAGACTGTGGTGGGTTTGCCCATGTAGGAGTGCATAGAAGTAAGGTTTGCATCAGTGACAAGCGCACACGATTCTCTGAGAGCGTTTGAAAGTGTACCATTCCTGCGCAGGCATTTATCAACATGCAACATAAGTTTGGAAAAGAACGTAACCAATATCGTTATATATACGCTATCTAGGCATCATCTGTTTATATCTTCACTGGTTCAATTATTAATTTTCCACCAACGGTAAATAATAACAGAGAGCAGGGAAAGGGAAAAGGTTCATAAAGCAAATTTTCTCTCGAAAGAAGGCTGTGTTGTTGGGCATGCACTATTGTCAAATAATTGCTTACTCCAAAGGAGCACACATTTCCCTGCCAATGGAAGAAGTGCAGTCTTGGGCTGCAGAAGCCTCTGGAGAAACGCTCTGCATAACACTTAATTCATTTTTTAGAAGCGGTCCTGCCTTGATTTCACGTTATATGTTTACTGTAAGAAATTGCCTCTTACGGTACATCCACACTCTGTCATGTATAGTGTACTGAAACCTGAGCCCCATATCCATGACCAGGCCCTGTGCATCTCCTCGTGGTTCCCAGACCGTTTCGTATGCCCTGGTTCAGAACATTGACAGAACGTCACCCCTGTAAACAACTTCGCTCCGATTTGCTTTATCCCTTGCACACACTGAACCCTCCTGCATGTTGAGGCCCCGAACTTTCAAAACATCTTTCACGTCTTCCTTTCACCTCCACCTATTAATGGTCCCTCTTCTCCTCGTTCCCTCCAATTTTGATATGCATACTCTTTTAGTCAACTTCTTTTCAGTCATACTCTATAGAACTCTAAGCCATTTCAGTACATTTCAACAATATACGAAATGAAAATAGATAAAACGACAGGACCTGATAAGTTTTATCCGAGGACAGTGGATGAGGCGAAAAATGAGATAGTATAGGCTTTGACTGCCCATTTCAGTAAGTCACTTGCAACTGGAAAAGCTTCAGATGAATGGAAGTTTGCCAACGTATCACAAGTAAAGAATAGGTAATGAATCACTACCCGGAAATTATCGTCCAATGCCCTATACGTCTGCTGTTGGAAAACTTATGGAAATTATCGTTTGAGGTAGAATGGTAAACAATTTAGAGGACCACCACGTGAACGATTCTCAGTATGGTTTTCGACGAACTCAATTATGTCTGCCAAATCTGCATGATTTCTTTAATGATATAATTAACATGTATGTTGAAAGTACAACAGTTGATGTCGTCTGTCTAGATTTTCAAAAGGTATTCGATATGGCTCCACATCGAATGATACCAGCAAACATTAACTTACATTGTATTGATGGGGCTGTACTTCGATGGTTAGATATTGGTTGACTGGCCTTAAAAAGTCGTGATTAATGATGCAGCTTCGGTTAAGCGTAACAGAAGGTGTGCCTCAAGGATCAGTTTTGGGGCCGGTTCTCTTTCTCATCCATGTTATAGATTATAAGAATTTGCTGATGATACAAAACTGGGAAATGAATCTAGAATGAACTTCTGTAGCTTCAAACTGATATCGATAAACACTCATACGTGGGAGAAAGGGATTTTTTTTTATATCGATGTGTGCAAAGTTTCACAGATCTTTAGTTAAAAACGGATAGGTAAAGTACAGTATGAATTCTGTTGAATTGAAGAAGGTCAATGAGGAAAAAGACGGGCGTAATGATATCGGGTGACCTAAAACCAAGTAAGCATTACACTGAAGCAGTGAAAAGGGGCGAACAAAATACTTGAATTCATTGATAGGCCGTTCGAATTTAAGTGTAGGTAAATCATCCTTATTCTTTACAGTTCATTGTTTATTTCCTTTATTGAATATTGTGTTCACTTTTGGTCACCCTACCAAAAGAGAGACATAAACAGAATAGAGAGATTGCAGCATCGAATTACCAAGATCATATCCGGGCTGAGGAGCAAATTCTATAAGAGCTGACTAAACGAATTGAATTTATTCAACTTTGAAAAGAAGAAGATTAAGAGATCTGCTATAAAGATTTAGAATTATCAAATGGCTTGATGATTTCAATCTACCAAGTTTTTAAAGAATTGATTTGTCCGATTTAACTCGATGTAATGGATAAAAACTCGTGGGCAAAGCTTTTACCTCGAATGAGGCGAAGTACTTTTTCTTATTTTCTATTACTACTTAAAAATGTCTTGCGTACATTAGTGTGCATATATATATATATATATATATATATATATATATATATATATATATATATATATATATATATATATATATATATTTTTTTTTTTTTTTTTTTTTTTTTTGTCGCTGTCTCCCGCGTTTGCGAGGTAGCGCAAGGAAATAGACGAAAGAAATGGCCCAACCCACCCCCATACACATGTATATACATACGTCCACGCACGCAAGTATACATACCTACACAGCTTTCCATGGTTTACCCCAGACGCTTCACATGCCTTGATTCAATCCACTGACAGCACGTCAACCCCGGTATACCACATCGCTCCAATTCACTCTATTCCTTGCCCTCCTTTCACCCTCCTGCATGTTCAGGCCCCGATCACACAAAATCTTTTTCACTCCATCTTTCCACCTCCAATTTGGTCTCCCTCTTCTCCTCGTTCCCTCCACCTCCGACACATATATTCTCTTGGTCAATCTTTCCTCACTCATTCTCTCCATGTGCCCGAACCATTTCAAAACACCCTCTTCTTCTCTCTCAACCACGCTCTTTTTATTTCCACACATCTCTCTTACCCTTACGTTACTTACTCGATCAAACCACCTCACACCACATATTGTCCTCAAACATCTCATTTCCAGCACATCCATATTCCTGCGCACAACTCTATCCATAGCCCACGCCTCGCAACCATACAACATTGTTGGAACCACTATTCCTTCAAACATACCCATTTTTGCTTTCCGAGATAATGTTCTCGACTTCCACACACTCTTCAAGGCTCCCAGAATTTTCGCCCCCTCCCCCACCCTATGATCCACTTCCGCTTCCATGGTTCCATCCGCTGCCAGATCCACTCCCAGATATCTAAAACACTTCACTTCCTCCAGCCTTTCTCCATTCAAACTCACCTCCCAATTGACTTGACCCTCAACCCTACTGTACCTGATAACCTTGCTCTTACTCACATTTACTCTTAACTTTCTTCTTTCACACACTTTACCAAACTCAGTCACCAGCTTCTTCAGTTTCTCACATGAATCAGCCACCAGCGCTGTATCATCAGCGAACAACAACTGACTCACTTCCCAAGCTATATATATATATATATATATATATATATATATATATATATATGTGTGTGTGTGTGTGTGTGTGTGTGTGTGTGTGTGTGTATGTATATATATGACACCGCGGCGTATTAGGTAATCGAGGGCATTGTAATCTCTCGGTGCAGTTGGTTACTCGCCATGTGAGGTGTGCGGTCCTGTTTAGATTTGATATCAATAGGATAGTTCCATCTTTCTCTCTCTCTCTCTCTCTCTCTCTTCGTCGGGACATATGTGTACACTCTGATCCCCCACATTGTCCTTCCTCGTATGTGTCTGTGTCAGACCATCCACGATGAAGACAGTTGTGGTGCACGTGAAGGCGGAGCAAAAGACAAGACGAAACCAGTGTTGTGTTGCTTGAAGCCCTGCCAGCTCTCGAAACACATGACCTGTCTGGATAACATTCCAAAACATATTCTCCTTTTGCCAATAGCAGTTTATATGTTTCACCAGTTTCTACAAATAAAAGCGAAATTCCTCCCAAAAAAATGTGGACGCAGAGTATGACTGCATGCATGTACATGCAGCTGGGTTGCCAGTTGACATATCTTGATGATATTTGCTTTGTAAATTGTCTTGGGGCACAGATGTGTGTTCTGCGTGTTGCGCCAGATTTTATCAAATCATTTTGCATAGAAGAAAATCAAACACACAGCTCTCTGTAGCTGGTGCACTTACTGTGGGCCTCTGTGCGGCTCCCACGCTCGGTCTTGTGGATGTTCTTATCTCATTGTATTTCATGTTGAAATTTCTATTGTCTTGTCCTCGCTTTTCTTCTGAGCTGTCGCCACCTTCAGCAGCACCCAGCAGCCAACACCTGACACAATGCTGCTATGATACCACTGTAGTTTCTTCATTGTATCTTCTATTTTGTTGTTCTTACACGTTCCTTATCGTCAGTGTCACGTTAAGCTCACCCTCGCTCTCCCTCTCACCTTCGTTACTCTCACTCTTTGATTTCATCTCTCTCTCCCTATCCTTCATTCTTGCCGTACTCACATTACTCCTCCTCACATCGCCCAGCTCACCTTCACTCTCCGTCTCATTCTCAGTCTTCCCTCTAGCTTCTCTGGCACTTGTTCCTCATCTTATCACCTTTGCCTCTTCTCACCCTCTAGGCCTCCTCCATCTCATCCTTCTGCCCTCATTATTATCGCCTTTTTCCATCTCACATACACCAGTCTTTCATCTCTCTTTCACTCCATTCACCTCGCTCTCGCTTCACCGGTATATCCTGGTTCCTATCTTCTTTCATCTCTTTTATTCATCAGTTTCTTTACTCTCTATCTTCCCTTAATGTTGACTCATCCCCACCCATCATACTTACGTCCTTCTTGTCCCTCTTCCTTCACCCCTTTGTCTCACGCTCATCATTCTCGCCTTCAGCATTCTGGCCTTCACCACTCTCACTTTCGCCACTTTCATCCTTGTCGCTCTTGCACTCGCCGCCCTCACACTGGCAATTCTCACTCTCACCACCCTCTCCCTCATCACTCTCGCCCTCACAACTCTCTCACTCACTCACCACTCTTTCATAACTTGGCCATAATCCGAAAACATATATGATTCCAGTCCTTTGGCAGATCTTTTACACTGGCCAGGAATGGCAGTGGCCCTAAGACTGAACCCAGTGGAACCCTAGTGGTTACTTGGACAAAATTTGAGGAAGTGCCTCTGACGTACGTACTTTATTCCCATTCACTTACGTATTACATAACTGTTGCTCCAGTAATTTCCTCTCCTTTTGTGAGCCAGTGTTTGTATATTTCTGTTCTCAAGTTTTTCTTTTCTCAGTAACCAACGTGGCATGGGCTCCGGTCACAGGCAATCGCGATTGAACGAATTAAATGAGAAACAAAAATAGGTATTGATCAGAGCTCCGCAAGTGCTTGTAGACCTTTAAGGAGGAAAGATTATATGAAACTAGAGACGGAAAAATATTTCCAGTAGCTTAGTTGCTCGTGGTAAGATCACAAAACGGTCAGTCATCGATTGGCTGATCTCTACACAGAAACTGTGGGAAGCCAAGCGTGTGCCTCAGGTCTATGCCCATAGGCCCATAGAGCAGAGACGAATGTAGGCAGCTCATTGTAACAATGACAAATTAACAATATGGCGTTCAGACTGGGCTGGTGAAGAGAGGGGTTGTCAGGAGAATTAATGAGAGAGAATGCTTTGGATATTACTCTAGGTAATAGAGATGTAGAGGATTGCTACGCCAGTGGTAGAACCCCTGTATATATGATATTAATGCTCACAAGAACATTAACCACGGCACCAACGCAGCATCTCCAGCTTTCGAGAATCATCAAGCTTTGTGATGATGATTATCTGGGGGTTTCCAGGATAGTGTATGTACCCAACATGTTTATGTTACTACAGATTTGAGTTGATGTGGTTTGAAATTAAACTGAGCGAAATGAATGTGCCATTGATAGAGGTACAGGGATATATTGCATTTTGCAGCTCAACTAGGTTACTGCTTTCCATTCTGAGATGCTACATAGGTTCGCACTAAGAAAGAAATTATGTTCAATACCAGAAAGAGAACGAACATTAGATTGAGGAGGGTAGAGAGAGTGAGTAAAAGCGTGTTTATTGGAATCCTCAGCATAAGTGAATAGAGACAGAATTAAAAGAGAAAAATAATTCATAAAGAGAGGAAAGAGAACAGGCGATAGGAAAGAACCCTTAGGAACAACAGTATTGACAGGATAGGTGGGGGAGGTCGCTCCATCAGTGTAACGACCAGAGAAAAACTGTCCATTAGGGACAGAGGAAAACGGAAAACCTAAAGGAAGGGAGTTTAGAATGCAAAGACTTGTACCACACTGTCAAGAGCTTTGAAGATGTAGAGGGCTATGACAACATATTCACCATAATCTGTGAGAGAGAATGGCCAAAGGTTCATCACATTAGAGATACTATATTGTATTGATGAGCAGAAAGAAGCGCATCAGATTTTGTGTTTGACGAAGTGAGTTAAGGAGAGTTTCAAAGACTTTAGAGACATCAGAAATGAAAAGCAACGAGGCGATAGCTGGAAGGGTTGGGCTGCACAAACGCATGCTTTCCAGGGGAAGGAAAAGTTGGGTTTTTAGACATAAGCGAAACAGCCAAGCAAGGATCAGATCAAGATTAGAGATACATTCATATAGGACTCGAGGAGGTATACCGTCTGAGCCATACGCATTGTCCACCTGGGGCTGGGAGGGTACTCAGGAAAGTACAGGAGATGGTATAGGTTCAGTAGGAGGAGTTGAGGAGGAGGAGGATTAGAAGCAGAATCATCTAAGTTGAATGAGGGGAACGTAAGGTCCCAGAATGGAGGGATTTTATCAGTCTAGAGTTACGTATAGGTCAAGCAGGTCGGAAGGTCGGAGGAAACATTGAGTTACTTTTTTAAAAGTCTTGTGGGATATTTCTGGTTGTGGACTGAAAGCCAGCAGCCCACGTTTGGGTGAGGCCTTTCTAAAAGATGGTTATCGGGGTCAAAGGAGTGACATCTGGCTAAAGTGTAGGCTCACAACACAGCCGTCACTAACGCTTCCTGATACCCAGGTCGGTATTGCTGGTAATGTACCTCCATGTTGGGTGGCTGACTACCACGTACTACTGCATGGTTGTAAGATATAGGAGAGGGACAACTCATGAGACTACCATGCTAGTCGGATAGTGAGAGAAAAGATCACAGAGAAAGAGGCACCAACTGCAACACTGTCCTCCATCCCTCCCCTCCCCACCTCCTCCCTTGCCTCGCTTCTTGGCCGTACAGCGTCCCTCTCCTCCCCACGTCTCCCCCTCAGGCCTCTCCAGGGACGCACCATCATGGCACGTGGGGTCAGAGGTCAGGGGGGTCGGGCCGGAAGTGAGTCACAGCCTAACGCAGCCACTAAATCACGAAGTAATTTCCGGTAATGAGGGAGATGACGCCACGGGAGGCACACACGTACACTGACTGTAATGACACGGTCCGTCACAGTCAGGTCAACGCGACTCCGTCGACTGTTATGGAAGAAAAGAGGCAGGGAGTGATCATGTGGCAAAGGGGGACGTTAATGACTGTGATTTCCAGGTGAGGCATGCCAGTGGATGGAAACAGTGAATGTCGTATGAATAAAACATACAAGTGGACTAAAACACAAGTTACAGAACATTGTACAGGTGAAACATACGAGTAGACTGAAGTACAGTTCATGCACACTGTACAGGTGAAACAAACGGGTAGACTGAAACACTTGATGCACACTGTTCCGGTGAAACTTGAAAGTGGACCGAAGATCAGCTGATGAATGCTGTACTGGTGAAACACACAAGTGGACTGAAACACAGATGATGAACAGTGTACAGATACAACATAAGAGCAAATCAGAGCACACCAGGCGAACAAAGAACAAGGCGTAATACCACAGTATACCTACCTACCTACCTGCATAAATTTCTGTTCGCTGCCAATTTTCTCATTTCATCATTTAGTATATTCCATTAATCAACTTTCACGCTGTGAAGGTACTTCTTTGCATCTTTTCTCGCAAGTTTCTTGCTCAGTTTCATGTTATGGCCTGTGGTCTCTTTGTGCCTCTGGTTGCTCTGTATCTGCATCTCTGGATCTTTAAAAGTTAGTTCAAAGACCAGGTCATCATACCTATTATAGTACCGTCGTACTCTCGGGAATAGCATCGCTTGATATTGCAAAGTATAATATTTGAACAGTTCGATATTGTATAATGTAGCTTTAAGAATATTGTATTTGCTTACGGAGCATATTAATCTGATACAGTACTAGACTTTATTACTCAGACACAGCGTAGCCTGTGGTAACACTTACTATAATAGAGTTTGTTGCATCCATGAGTAGTTATGGTCAAGACACTGCATATGTGTTATGCAAAAATGCGCACAAAAGTCCCGCCACAAACAAAATTTCAAGATATCCTACATTCACACTCAGCTGTCTCCACCCACGAAATTCACATGTATGCCTCGAAAACCAGAATTAAAAAACCTACAAAATTCATCACTGTCATCACTTCTTTTTGCTTCAATGCGCATGGCATGTCTCAAACCTAGGATGTGTTTACTTATCTCTTCCTCACGGATCGAAAGTTTTGGGTAGATTGTGACAATTTTTTATTCTCGTAGCTTGTCAGACGGGTGGTCAGCCGGGGAAGGCGAGCGGGCTGATCCGGAGTGTGAGGCAGGATTGTGGCATCCGCCTCTGCTTTGTTCACTTACTTTTTCTTCTTTCCTTTCCTGACGTTATTCATAACTCATGTGTTGAAAACAGTTGAAGCAAGTATTGAAAAACCGTCAATGGAAGATGATGTAGGGACCAAAGTACCTAAGAGTTTGCAAGCAAGAATAGGAATGATTAATTATTGAAAGATCATCCTTACATTACTCGTAATAGCTAGGAAACTGGTTCTTACACTAAAGGATTGCTGAGTCGTTAACTTTCCAACCACTTGGTTACCATTATGATGACAGTGACCAATGGTGTGCTCTCCTTAAACACGACCACTTGTTTTACATAGAGCATTCCGGTGGATACCAGTTCAGCATACAGACACGTTGTTGTAGCATGCGTTGGCTTTAATCTTGTAATGTGATATACAGCCAAACATTTTTTTCTTCTTTTTTACTAGTTTTCGAGAGATCGTTCATCAATATGTCTTTGTCAGTGACTCTGCCAGCTTATGGTACTACTTTCACTCAGGTAGGAATGGTCAGCTGATACAACACAGCATTCGACAATTTTTTGTTATATATCATGTCCCTGTTTCGGCCCCATTTTATATTCATATTTTTCTGATGCCTCCATTCCTACATAACAATAGATCTATAATTTCATTTACGTTATGGACCACATTAAGGAATAAAGAGCATGGCATAATGATTTTTTTTTTCAGTAAAAATCATTGATATGTTGCCATACAAACCTTATCAAGATTAAAGAAAATGAAGGTCCACGTATAGCGTATGAATTTTATCCCTGATTGGTACTTAGTTTATGAAATATACATTATTTCCCAAACCTTATCGAAATTGAGTTAGATAATTACGGTAACTCAATTCATAACATTAATGTCGCGTATTCCAGTATTCCTACCACCTTTTTGTGTTGGTAACAATCGAACGTTTATTAATGCCTAGCATCAAAATAATAAAGGCTTCCCTGGCGATGCTGCTAAGAGCATTACAGGCTTAACGCCTCACCAGTTGGTAAGCTGCTTTTTATTCTCGCTTCCACAACGGGGCCAAAGGTTTACTGTCATCGATACGTGTGCTACGTTTTGGACCCGGCTCTGTTCGTGTGCAGGGGTTACCCAAGGGCCAAGTATTGTATTTTCAACTTGAGTTACGTAAATCAGTCATGACCTCCTTTTACTAGATTCCTGCAGCTTCAAGCCTGCACTGCTGCAGGCAGTCGAAAGAAGAAGAGGAAAAAAAAAAGAATGGTGGACTCCTTTGGAGTAAGAAGCTCTTCAGCGAGATTGTGCTCCCCTTTTTTGTCCATTGGTGATCATCCAGCCTCGCCGAAGACGACTTTTCACTCCCTGTGTGACGCAGCCACATTGAGATGGGTTCTGGTGACGTCAGGGCCAAATGTAAACGTACGATGTATGATGTATGCCTCTCTGCACGTGAATCATGCTCACGTATACTTACGTGCACGTGAATCGTGGGCATGTGTACTTACGTGGACATGAATCATGCTCACGTGTACTTGCGTGCACATGAATCATACACGCATGTGTGGCTTACGCTCGTGTAGTTGCCCTATCACATCTCTTGAAATTTATTTCAGTTATTTTAGGAAAGCAAGAATGAATGAAATAAGCAAGCATATGCCCACCTGAGCGTGCTCTAGGGTAAGGTATCAGAGAAACTTGAAAAGCTGATCTATTAACTATTTTCTCGAGAGGAACTGTTACAAAAGAAGTGGACGGAGATGTGAAATTAGCCGGAGGATTCCACAGTTAATCTGTCTGAGGGAAAGTGGCAGTTGTTTTTATGAGACGTTGCTACATCCAGTTCCTCACGCGCAGAGATCGTCTCGATAAAGCAAAACTGAATCGTGTATTTAGATCTTTTTTCATCTATACATCTGAACCACTGATTTTCTTGTTTATCGCCCTAGCCATATGTCCTCCTCAGATCCCATATTTTTTTTGTATCTGATTTTGAAAAAAAAAAGTTTCAGAAATGATATGTCGATGAAAGATTAATTTGCTAATGTGTATATTTTCTTGACACATAAAGTTGTACCTTACTGACCATGAGTCAGCCCCTGCCAGCCGGGGGTCTGACCCTTATAGGTTCCAATCCTAAGTCATAGCAGTAGGCCCACATCCTACCCAGGTGTTCGTCCTCTCCTCGGGGCTGCTTGATAAATGGGTAACTGGCAAAGGCTGGGGGGGGGTGTATTCATACTTACATACATACATACATACATACATAGGAGTAGAGACGTGACACATATACAAAGTTAAGAGATGGGCCAACACAGTAACTCGCATGTATTGATCACAACTCGTAATCACATATGTCCCTAACCTGTTCTCAGAGTCTCACGGTAGGAGAATGATCAAGGAGACATCTCCCTGCCAGCAAATATTAGAACTGCATGAAGTTCATAGGTTATGAAATATTCAACAAGCTGCACATATCCTACAAAAGATCCAAATTAGAATATCTTTCTCGAATTAGGTCACTATGTATATATGTATGTATATATATATATATATATATATATATATATATATATATATATATATATATATATATATATATGTATATATATATATATATATATATATATATATATATATATATATATATATATATATATATATATATATATATATATATGTGTGTGTGTGTGTGTGTGTGTGTGTGTGTGTGTCTGTGTGTGTAATGAATGAATGAATATATAGATAGATAAATGAATAACGTAATAACGTTTTCTTTTATGTAGGCAGCCATTTGGCTGGAAATTCATTGAGGTATTACAGAATCGGATGGCCATAATAGCTGCTAGTTAATTAATCATACAAGTGCATAAGATTAAGCTGGATATTTCCACACTTTGGACTAGCACATGGGTGAGGTGCACTCAGATAGACAGAGTGGCAGTTATATAGGGAAATTGGCCGAGTAAATGGTGTTTTATACGTTATGAGCTTGATTAAATATTAAGTGATGAATATTGTCTGTGTGTGTGATTGAGATCTGTTTGCACGAGGTTGCATCATGAGTGTATAGTCTTTTGTCGAGTATATAGCACTAGAATTACAGTCCCGTTGAAGAACTTCTCTCCCCAAAGGATTTCACATTTCCCTGCTGCTGAAAGTAGTGTAGCATTAGGCAGCAGGGACTGAATTGTTGGATGACATCCGGAGTGCAAATGTACAGGTGACGTATGTCTGTCTGGTGTGGAGGTTCCCAGTCTGAGGTCCATGGACCGACCCCCAGGAGGTACGTGAAGCCTCACCAGGAGGTACATGAAGCTACATGGTGGGGGGTTCTTGAGACACATTTCGAGGAGCAAGAGGTGTATTGCCGTTGGGCTGCTCAAAGCTGCATTGTATGGGTAAGAATACCAGTTTTGAAATGGAAAGAAAATGTCAGATCTATGCTAATGAAAAAGATAGGTTATCACTGAGAGAGGGAAGGTAATGCCTTACACTGAGGCCAAGGTCTACACCAATGGAAAAAGATTTCGAACCAGTGGTCCAGAGAGCGAAGCTTTGGTTTGGGTGCACGTGTGCTGGTTCCGAGATCAAAACTGAGTTGGGGAGGCGGTTGTTAAAAGAGTTCGTTGGGTCATACCTCTGAATGAGATTTGTCACGGTGGTTTTTATTGGCTCTGGATGGATCTGTAACTTGAGGTGGTTGGATTTTAAGACTGAAGTGAGCATTTTATTTCTAGTTGAAGGCTGGTAGGTGGTTATGAAGTGGCTGGGGAAGGGTCCATGGAGGGAAGCCATGCAGAGCGGGTGCCCGACATGTTGAGTTGGGGATTTGGATGGAACTGATATCGTTTCGTGACGCAAGTGTTGAATTACTTTGGCCAGTAAACAGACAGTGATTGTTGTATGTACTCTGTTGTGAGTTCTTTGTAGTGTGGCGGTTAGCGCTCCTCAGCCTGACGCATACGCGGGCCGCTCAGGGTCAAGCGCGTAGGTTCGAATCCTGGTTGCAGCTGTTCATCCACTCTTTGGAGTTGGTCAGTGAAATGAGTACGTGGCTCAGGCTAGGGTATATATGTATATATATATATATATATATATATATATATATATATATATATATATATATATATATATATCTTTGATGCGATGGCTTTGATCAGGGCTTCAGGTGCCCGTGCCGTCTCAGCCAACAAGAACAAAAAAGGTATTGTGTTTGTTTTCTAAAAGGATGGGGACACCAGGTGGTTGAGGTATAGTTCATAGTGAGATGGATGATTGTTTTGTAGAGGATAGTTAAGCATTATTTTTCTCATCCAAAATTGTTCGAGTGTTCTGAAAGCTTTTCGTTTATCAATGGACTTCGTTCTGCTATCCCTGATGTGGGGTTCAAATATCATGTGTCATAACTGGTGTCTAGTTTAGCTGGCGTTTCGAGGAGTGGGTGTGGTCGATTATTCAATATAATGTGAAGGTTCAGGTTAGATCCGTGTTATTTAAGGGTTATAAAGGTAACAAGATGTATCACTGTACTAGACATTTTACGCAGTGTATATGAATAACACATGTGTATAAATGTGTATAGATAGCTCACCACTGAGTGTAAAGTGTGTTTGAATAACACCACTGAGTGTAAAGTGTGTTTAGGTAACACACCACTGAGTGTAAAGTGTTCCCTCAAGGAGATATTTTCAAACTGATGGATATTAGTCAAGCCCCTGTCTGGCCTAGCCTTGCATCCACCTGGCATACACCCAGTAATATCTCCACAGAGGCAGACGACATAAGAGATCGCATTTTACAGCAGCCATCATTATTTTTCATATGCTAGAGGACTCAGCTGCCAGTCAGAAGCTCCCACACGTGTATTTTAGAGACTGCAAACCAAACGGCAGTTTTTATGTGTCAAAGTGTCACATTGTTATTGCAGTTACATGTTAAACATCGAGGGAAACATCTCTCTTCCAGTACAGGCAAGGGAATGTCACGCGGCAACATCACCAACCATTTCACTCTTTCCCTGAAATGCCAATCATGTCTCTGTCACACACACACACACACACACACACACACACACACACACACACACACACACTAAGGTACTTATGTATATTTTTACCGTGACATATACATTTCCGAAAATGGGCAAATGTCTGAATTTTTAAACTAATAAGGAGGATAAAGACAATGTGATCATTTGTGGCAGTGATTCAACATATATATATATATATATATATATATATATATATATATATATATATATATATATATATATATACATATTATATATATATATATATAATATTAGCTGGAGTACCCATGACCCCTCCTCATGTCCTCACTGCAAGGAGGTTTGACCCACTCCTTCCATCACCTTCCTCAGATCGCCTTATTTCACTGTGTCAAGTTTGGTGGTGATTGATCAAGGAATAGGGAAATATTTGGGGAACTTCCTCTCCTCCTGTGACATTTAACGAATGTCCCCCATAGTGTCGTCCTTATGTTCCTCTGCATCCCTGTATCAGGTGTGGTGTTGGCTGGAAAAGTGTGAGGAACAGATACACACACACAGATACAGGAACACACAGACATATACATATCCTCTCTGCCGGGGACTGTAACGTACATCACAAGAAATGGTTAGGCTCTACTTGGGAAGATCCCGACGGAGCCGAGGTCCTTTCTTTTCTCCTGCCTTAACGATATGGGACAAATAATCAAACACCCAACACATGTTATAATGTCGTTGTGTCTATGTGTGGAGATGGTGCTGGACACCTGAGCAGTAAGTGTGCACTGTCTTCACTGTGGTAGTGAGCACGGGAGGATCTTGAGATGGGTGGTGTCCAGAGCATACGCGAGACAGTGTAACTCACATATGTGTCTGGGAACTGAGGAGGTTTCAGATGGGTGGGGCGATGTTTAAGAGTGACTTACGAGGGCGGGTGTATAGTGCATGTCGGGTCATTTTCATCATATATGTTTTGTCATCGTCGTGTTTACTGGGGGAGAGGGGATCTGTGAATATAGGTTGCTAATGTGTAAAGCAGGGGTATGAGATTCTCATTTAGTGTTTACGTGCTCTTGATTAGTTATGGAGTGGTTTGGATAGGAGTAGTCAAATGCTGTTGCAAATAACTGTGCTGAGCGTATTTATTTCATTTAGTATGTACTGAGTCTTTTGCGTGGCTGCAACAGTGTTACGTTTGCTTTTGACAAGGTAGATGACCAAGATGAGACGTAGTTTAGGATTTAGCTTGTAGAGGACACTAAGGGATTCTTTTACCTGTTTAAATCAGATGCCAGTTGGTGTTCTCAGGCATTTAATGTGTTTGTTGTTTTCATGTTGATTCTTGTGGTGTGCAGAGTGAATGTCGTATGTGGCATTTGTAATGCCTGGAACAATTTTGCTTTTTGAGTGGGTGAGACTGACCATTTAAGGTGCGGGAGGGGAGGATCAGGCTGGAATTGTGATCGTGTGGTGTTAAAGGGGTGACTTGAAGACTTTTATGTACAAAGTTATTCTGTTCTGGGTGGGCAACTGTTCTAATTGTGTATTGTTTGCTGTTGCTTCTGAGGTATCAGTATGCTGTGGTGGGAGTGTAAGGTCGTGTGTATAATGAGGAGTCATGTAGGAAGAAATTAAAAAGAGATGGAGAAAGAACTGCTCCTTGGGGAGCTCCATTGTACAGCTTAAAGGTTTTAATGAAGTCTTTGAGAATTTATGTGGGTTGGTGGCCGGCTATGAAGTTGATCAACCCCCTTTTCCTCCTTGTTGTGAAGGATGATAGAAGTATTTTCTGTGTGCAGATATATCAGGGAATAATATCAATGCTTTGTTAATGTCTGTTTCCTCTAATGCTTTGTGGGTAAAGACTGTGTGCTAGGTTGAAGGGATCAAGGATATGTTTTTGTGAAGTTTGTGTAGTGTTGTAGTTGAGTGATTTAGTTTAGAGTCATGTTTTGTAGATGAGAGTTGGGTATTTTGCTTGATTGAATCAGTTTCCAAAGTTTGAATGCATATTAGAGAAGTGATATGCGGTAAGAGGAGGGGGTGCCAGGTGATTTGGAGAGTTTTAGGACTAGAAATGTGTTGGTAAGTTTGCAGATGTTAGGCATTTTGTTGTGTAGTCAGGAATGGTTGAAGATATTTGTAAGTGCCTGGATAGTGACCTGACCATTGCTGTATGTGAAAATTTCACGTCAGTCAAGATCAGCTACAGGGGACTTCTTTATGGTTTTGGTTACATCGCTTACGTCAGAGGAGTGAACTTGTGTAGGTTTTTCGCGACTTTCCTCTTTAGGGATGTGGTTGGTTTGTGACTGATCTTTGTTTAAGTAATGTTTCCTGACTATGCCTGTCTACTACCTGGGAGAAGGGATGTGATTGGAATGAATCAAAAGTTCTTCATGAATGGCGGTGTGGATGCTCTTCACTTGCACCATAGTTGGTTGCTGCAGGTTTTATGGTTCATTGTATTGAGGAAGGAGTGCCAGTTTGCAGTCACCCTTTCAGTGATGAGGTTAATGATTGTGTTGTTTAGAGTCTGGATTTGTTCTGTGATTTCTGTTGTTGACATTGTTTGAGCTAGTGTCTTTGTTTCAAGATGTCTGCAAAATGTGGGGTAAAAGTTAAGATTATATGTCTGTCTGTGCCCTTGTGGTACGCACATTTTGCTGGCTTCCTTGATGAAGATGATGATAATGATAATAGTATGTGAGAGGGAATGATATAGGGATAAGAAATAGCCAATAGTGTGGTTTTGGAGTTTGGATTCCACCTGCTGTGAATGCTGACCAATCTGTGTTAATGTAGTCTGTCTTTTTTTTTATGTGTGTGAGTTAGATGTGTTAGGAGTAACTGGATACGTGCTCAGAAGAGTTCATATGATGTGCTCCAGTTGGTTATTGTTAGCAGTGATAGTGGGCATAACTAATGTCTCGCGAGATTGGATACCGCGTGTGGTGGAATGGGACTATGGTTGGCTTGCTGTGTAGCATGAGGATGATGCGATGGTGCATTTCTCACACAGATTCATCTGGGCAAATACCCGACCCACACATCCTCTACCATATGTGAAGCTGGTGGCAGACACGAGTGAGAAACTGCACAAGCTGGTATCTGAGTTTGGTGGAATATGTTAAAAAGAAGAGTCACTGTGAATAAAAGTAATATAATGTGGTTTAGAAGGATAGAGGCACGTCGATTTGAGTGTGAATTTGAATGAGGTGTATCTCGAGGAAATAAGGTGTTTTAGATATCTGGGAATGGACATCCTGAGGCCATATATATATATATATATATATATATATATATATATATATATATATATATATATATATATATATATATATTGTATGTGTGTGTGTGTGTGTGTTACCGGTCTCTACCTGCTCGAGGTCACCCCGCGAGTTAAAAATGATTTTTGACGAGGCTGTATCAGTGAGAGTACAGTTTCATCAGAGACTTCGCTGGGGTAATTATGAATACTTTTATACCTGTGCCCCTGTAGGACTTAGCTGTGGTTCCCGTCAGTTACTCGCATAAGATTATCATCATCTCTGTTCACAGCCTGAGAGAAGAAAGCTTGAAAGAACGACGATTGAAAATGCATTTCTTCTGGGAGAGAGATAAGGTAACACCTCTGAATGAGACCTACGGTCAAGCAGAAAATACCTTAGAGAAAAGGAACCAAAATTTGCTCCAATGGGAGACAAGATAGGTAGCACCACGGAATGGGAAGAACGTCAGTGCCCAGGGCTTCCTAGCTGAGCTCTGTGCTGTTTTCAGCATGCTTCCTCGAGATCTTCATGTTTTTGGTTTGGTCTTCTGGAATCCTTCAGTCCCATCTGACTCCCGGAACTCCACGGTTCCAGAACACCATTTCTCTGAGTGTTGTTAGCCTGCCGTCCTTCCTGAGATCCGTATGGTCCTAAAGCGTCTTGGGTGCTACTGGCTTTTCCTTAGGCTTCTTGGTATATGGTACCGTAGCTGGTTGGTTAATGGTCGCAGGAACATCCTGGGACTCACGTGATCCCAGTTTATTCCCTTGGTGTTGTAAGGTCCTACTGAGAAGCTCTTGAGTTCTCTCAAGGGCTTTTTACTCTATTGGAGGTTCTTGCCGAAGCTCTTGAGTTCTCTCAAGGGCTTTTTACTCTATTAGAGGCTCCTGCCATCCCTGTAAGGTCTGTGGACGTTGGTGAAGCTTGCTTGTACGCGTGACCGTTACTGCCTTCGTTGATGAACGTTGGCCTGTCTGTAATTCCGTATGTTAGTCTCGTCTCTGTGAACCTGTGTTTGTACTGCACGTACATGTCTCTCGAAAACAGTTAACTCGAGCTGAGTATTAAACAACTTCGCGGGTCTGGATGAAATCAGGTGGACCTTTTGTTTGTTGAGACCTGTACACAGCACCAAGATGGTACAAGGAGGGACGGAGGTATTGCACTCAGCAGTTAAAGGTAGTCACTCGCATAAATCTTGGCTAAGTAATGGCCGCTGAGGTTAAGCAGAGGAACTAATGAAAAATAATTTCGGTTTCAACTCGACATTTATTCCAATAAAAGGGATTCCTGTTTGCAGCTTCCAGAGCAATATAAAAAGGAAGGGGAAAGTGATTTGCTGTTTACTAAATTTATTTTGAGTCCATAAAAAGAGGAACTCATATCTTACGTTAAAGACATCAGAGGAGAAAAGAATTGTTGGTTTGGGCTTTTGCTTCTCACACAGATCCCACATTCAGCGCTGATTTTTGTCAACATTATATTTACGCCTTGTATTTAATGTTCACATTTTGTTTATGTTCCAAACGTAACGTCTAGGTTCTCAGTGTTCGGCTAATATTTTTTACAGCTTAGGGTCACCTCATTTTTCTTATAGCAAGCCTAAGTTTGCTAAGAACAGCAGCTCACGGTAATGCTACCGTCCCAACCTGACGGTGATGGACTGGTGGCGGAGGCAATCTCTACCATCAGTGTCAGGATTGTTGGTCGTACTCTCTGTCCAGTTGAAATCTAAGATAACGGGCTAGTCTTATCATCATCTCGGTATATACATCATACATCTGTCTTCGTTTTAGTTCCTGTCGTCTCACTGTCTTTCTTATATTATTTTTTTAACATTATTAATCATATGTCTGTCCTAATAGCTATAACTTGACCCTTTCTTAAAAGCAGGTATTTCATCTTCTCAAAATGATTGTTTAGATTACCCTTTTAGTTTTCTCGTTTTCTCTTGAGGCTTGGGTTCGATAAAGTCTTATATCCGTGCCAGTATCTTTTATCATAGAAAAGAGAGGGAGAGAAAAAAAAAAATCTGCCTCTTCCATACAACACCGATGGGGATTCTCCCATCAAACATACTCATATTTGCCCTCACGAACACTGACTTTCCATGCCCTTCTCAACGTAGCCGGGACCTAAGACCCCACACCCACCCTATGGCTGAGTTCATCATCCATGTTTCCATCCGCTGCCTTCTACTGTATCTGGACCCCCCCCCCCCCTTCTCCAATATCTCTCAGCTGAAATTCACAATATAAACAACCTCTCTCTCTCTCTCTCTCTCTCTCTCTCTCTCTCTCTCTCTCTCTCTCTCTCTCTCTCTCTCTCTCTCTCTCTCTCTCTAACTTAATAACCTTACTTTCTCTTTCCATACGCTTTTCCAAACTCAGACACCAGCTTCTTCAGTTTCTCACTTGGGTCTGCGAACAGAGCCGTGTCATCAGCAAATAACAATTGGTTCGCCTCTCAAATTCCCCCTACCCCAACTGGCTGTCATCCCGCCCTTTTCTCCAGAACCCTCGCAGTTACTTCCCTCACTACTCCATCTGTAAACATATCCAACATCCATTGTTACACCATTCACCCTTGCTGCAACTGACCTTCACCCGGAATAAGTCACCTTCCTCTCTACCTTTTTGCACACACGCCTTACACGCTTAATAATAAGTCCTCGCTTCTTCCAGTAGCCTTCCTCCCATACTGTATTTTGTAACACCTTGTACAGATGATCTCTTTTAACTCTGTCATAAGCTTCCTCCAGATCCATAGATACCCTCCACGCTTCCATTTCTTCATTTAAGTATTTTTTACATACATTCTTCAAAACAAACATCTGATCCACAAATCCTCTCCCACTCGCGAAACCACAATGTTTTTCCCCTGTCTGATACTCTAAGCATAAAATTGCTCTCTTAATCACCGCGCTCCCATACATCTGACTCAGACTTTTAACCCTGTATCAAACGAAAGATGTGGATAGGGAGCTGTGGATTCATTCCAGTACACATGTTAGCTATAGAATGGATGTGAGCGGATGTGGCCTTTCTTTGTCTGTTCCTGCCGTTACCTCGCTAGCGTGGAAAACGGTGGTGCAATCAAGTACGAAAAATTAATGAATTGATAGATAAACAAGACACACACACACAAACACACAAACACACACACACACACACACACACACACACACACACAACCGCCACTTTCGTTTATAACATCCTCTGTGTGAGGAGGTAATAAACAGAAGTACTCACCGATTTCATTTTCTCTTTCCTTTGGTGATTGTTTTGTGTGTGAAAGAAGAAAGTTAAGAGTAAATGTGAATAAGAGCAAGGTTATTAGGTACAGTAGGGTTGAGGGTCAAGTCAATTGGGAGGTAAGTTTGAATGGAGAAAAACTGGAGGAAGTAAAGTGTTTTAGATATCTGGGAGTGGATCTGGCAGCGGATGGAACCATGGAAGCGGAAGTGAATCATAGGGTGGGGGAGGGGGCGAAAATCCTGGGAGCCTTGAAGAATGTGTGGAAGTCGAGAACATTATCTTGGAAAGCAAAAATGGGTATGTTTGAAGGAATAGTGGTTCCAACAATGTTGTATGGTTGCGAGGCGTGGGCTATGGATAGAGTTGTGCGCAGGAGGGTGGATGTGCTGGAAATGAGATGTTTGAGGACAATGTGTGGTGTGAGGTGGTTTGATCGAGTAAGTAATGTAAGGGTAAGAGAGATGTGTGGAAATAAAAAGAGCGTGGTTGAGAGAGCAGAAGAGGGTGTTTTGAAATGGTTTGGGCACATGGAGACAATGAGTGAGGAAAGATTGACCAAGAAGATATATGTGTCGGAGGTGGAGGGAACGAGGAGAAGTGGGAGACTAAATTGGAGGTGGAAAGATGGAGTGAAAAAGATTTTGTGTGATCGGGGCCTGAACATGCAGGAGGGTGAAAGGCGGGCAAGGAATAGAGTGAATTGGATCGATGTGGTATACCGGGGTTGACGTGCTGTCAGTGGATTGAATCAGGGCATGTGAAGCGTCTGGGGTAAACCATGGAAAGCTGTGTGGGGCCTGGATGTGGAAAGGGAGCTGTGGTTTCGGGCATTATTGCATGACAGCTAGAGACTGAGTGTGAACGCATGAGGCCTTTGTTGTCTTTTCCTAGCGCTACCCCGCACACATGAGGGGGGAGGGGGATGGTATTCCATGTGTGGTGAGGTGGCGATGGGAATGAATAAAGGCAGACAGTGTGAATTGTGTGCATGGGTATATATGTATGTGTCTGTGTGTGTATATATATATGTACATTGAGATGTATAGGTATGTATATTTGCGTGTGTGGACGTGTGTGTATATACATGTGTATGGGGGTGGGTTGGGCCATTTCTTTCGTCTGTCTCCTTGCGCTACCTCGCAAACGCGGGAGACAGCGGCAAAAAAAAAAAAAAAAAAAAAGTGTGTGTGTGTGTGTGTGGTGTGAGGTGGTTTGATCGAATAAGTAATAATAGGGTAAGAGAGTTTGTGGTAAAAAAAAAAAAGAGTGTGGTTGAGAGAGCAGAAGAGGGCGTTTTGAAATGGTTTGGTCACATGGAGTGAATGAGTGAGGAAAGATCGACCAAGAGGATATATGTGTCAGAGGTGGAGGGAACGAGGAGAAGTGGGAGACCAAATTGGAGGTGGAAAGATGGAGTGAAAACGATTTTGAGTGATCGGGGCCTGAACATGCAGGAGGGTGAAAGGCGTGTAAGGAATAGAGTTAATTGGAACGATGTGGTATACCGGGGTCGACGTGCTGTCAGTGGATTGAATCAGGGCATGTGAAGCGTCTGGGGTAAACCATGGAAAGTTGTGTGGGGCCTGGATGTGGAAAGGGAGCTGTGATTTCGGTGCATTATTACATGACAGCTAGAGACTGAGTGTGAACGAATGGGGCCTTTGTAGTTTTCCTAGCGCTAGGGGGGAGGGGGTTGTTATTTCATGTGTGGCGGGGTGACGACGGGAATGAATAAAGGCAGACAGTATGAATTATGTACATGTGTATATATGCATATGTCTGTGTGTGTATATATATGTATACGTTGATATGTATAGGTATGTATATTTGCGTGTGTGGACTTGTATGTATATACATGTGTATGTGGGTGGGTTGGGCCATTCTTTCGTCTGTTTCCTTGCGCTACCTCGCTAACGCGGGAGACAGCGACAAAGCAAAATAAATAGATATTAATATATATATATATATATATATATATATATATATATATATATATATATATATATATATATATATATATCTATATATATATATAATATTGGAAAGGATCACAATTTTTTGCGCGTGATCAAGATATTCCTATGAGTCCACGGGGAAAATGAAACACGAAAAGTTCCCAAGTGCACTTTCGTGTAATAATCACATCGTCAGGGGAGACACAAGAGAGAAATATAACAGTTGAAATACATCGAAGAGACGAAGGTAGGACGCCATTTGGTAAACATGTGATTTTCCAAAACCTCTCTTGTGTCTCCCCTGATGTTGTGATTATTACACGAAAGTGCACTTGTGAACTTTTCGTGTTTCATTTTCCCCGTGGACTCATAGGAATATATATATATATATATATATATATATATATATATATATATATATATATATACATATATATATATATATATATATATATATATATATATATATATATATATATATATATATATATATATATATACTCTGATTATGTAATTAACATTTGTCAAACTAGATAATGCATTATTTGCCTGTGCTGTGTTATGTTAGCAGATAGGTAGGTGTGGACACATTGCGCGTCACAAGCCAGACAACATCCGAGGGTATTAGCAGCGCCTCCATTTAAAATCGGGATAAAGAAATTTGAAATTCTAAATAGATCAGGGTGTAGGGGCCTCTGGTGTGGAGTGAGCAGTAATCCTGGGATCAGTGTCGAGTTGTCATGCAGGAAAATGTTGCATAGAAATGGTGTGACACTCGGGTAGGGTGGCCTATATATTGTTACTTTTAAAACATGGTGTGACATGTGTGTGGAGTGAACCAGCGGACGCGGTGTGATACTGGCATACAGTAGACAATCGTCGCCTTGAGGAGGAAGCTGGATTTGCTACAGAGAGGGGAATAATGACATAAGGACGGGTGGATGCGATAGCTAAGGTCTGACGTCGCTGACATCCCCCACTGGGTTGTAACAACTCACACTTCCTCCTTTCTTGTCACACAACTTTCATCAGCTCCCCAAAACCGGCATTTTATCTCCCCGCAACATTTGCTTCATTAGCTATCGCACAAACCATCAGATGTATGTATATTCACCCATCACTCTGCACGTACGTGCTGCAACCCCTTCCATGCCCACTCGAATCCACCACGACACTAAAGTCCATCCCAGCTTATGGAGACACGCGACCAATTAGATTTGAACTTCATTGCCCGAGCCATCATGCTCAGGATGTTAGGTATCGATTGCTGTCTGGTGGATACGTTATGATACTGGACGTTTAATCTGGGTCTGACCCATGCTATACAGTCAGACAATAAGCCTGTGATTTAACACATGTGTGGCCCGGCGGATAATGTGAGGTTCAGCCTCGCCAGACGATAAACATGGATTTGACGTATTCCTCCTGCAGGCAATAATCCTGTGCCTGATCAGTGTGATCCTGAGTCCTCCTGTCGTTTGAATGATGATCTCGAACGATAACGTGTAGGGTTCGTGGCCACTTGGATATAGAAATATGAGAACACTGTCCTACAGCTTAAGGTTCTATATTCAGAATTTAACTGATGACATATGTCGATAATCTCATTTAATATGTGTATGAAAAGTTGAGATTATCGTCAGGATTATCACTGTTGCTACTATTTTTGTTGTTTGAATTATTGTGTTTCGGTGTGTTAGTATTCAACAGAATAGCCCTAACACAGGTCACATAATCTACTGGAAATATGTAACAGTGTCATCACCTCTCCGGCTGAGTGATACCACAGGACACTTCATTGATTTAGAAAATGGTGAGGCCAATTACTTCATACCGGCGTTCCATTAAGTCTGGAGTGCTTGCACAGTGACGCTCAAGAGACTACAAAGTGGTGATCCAGTATTTATGAAAGTGATTCCTCTTTGACTCGTGAACCTCTACAGTGTCTTTATGTTGTTGCCTCTGTAGCTTTAGATGTCGCTGCAGTAGTCCCAGAACAGCGGCACTGTGGTTCCAGAGGGTTTCTTTGTAGTATGTAAATCAGCAGTTTCCAAATGACAGCGGTCTTACAACGTGGCGTCGGTGGGTATCAAGGTCTTATACCTCGTTAGCACCTAAAGGGCTCCAGAGTTGCGCTATGATGGTACACCAACAATACCAAAGTCGTACCAGAGTGGTACCTCAGGAACTTCAAAGTCGTACCTCATCAGCAACCCAGTGGTTCCAGTGAGGCTTTAAGCAGCTACACAGTAGGGCTTCAGATTCTCCAAACTTTTGTCTTCTTGGGTCCAGAGCGGTAATGCCACTTGTTGGGGAACAGTGATCCGATTTGTTTGAAAGTATTAGCCTTGTACTCTGACAGTAGCGCCTTACGTAAGCTCGTGTTTGTGTCACTGTGGCAAAAGAGATACTCGACCTTTAATATGGAATGAAAGCCCATGAAAATGTAGGAGGGAACGAACAGAGAGCATACGTGAAGTCGCAAGGACATGGAAGAGAGTGAAAGCTCTCTAATCATGCTATCCCAGGCTCCCCTGGGAACGTCCGAGGTATGGCCAAGAGAGAAGAGAGGAGCAACAAGAGTCAAGGAGTAGGGTAGGGGAGGTATGAGGTGGAGAGGGGGAAAGACAGAGGAAGAGGAGATAGAGGAGCGCGAATGGGGAGTGTAATGGAGATGTAAGGGCAGAAGGGAAGGAGGACAGGAAAAGGGAGTTAGTTTAAGGGGATGACGGAAGAGGAAGATAAGCTGATAAAAGAGGAGGACGTCAGAAGGTATAATGGGAGTTCGAGGAGAATAAGTATGGACGGGCAGTGATGAGTGCGCTCCTTTCTCCGAGGTGGGTTCTACTTGCTCCGCCTCGTTGCTTCAGATTATGGCTACGTTTTAGAGGACCCAGGTTTTCTGTTTTCTTTTAAATCTCTCTGTTTTTATTTATCCGTTTATGACCTCTGCTCCCCACTTCCATCCACCCCTTCTTCCCTTCCTCCACCTCTTCCCTCCCTCCTCCTCCTCCTTCCCTGATCTTGTAACTCGTTACCCGGCCAACATGATACACTGACGTTCACTAAGTCCTCTTCCTTTATGATGCAGATGTGTCTTTTTGGGGATGCAGTCAATGTTCAGTTAATGTCTTTCCTTTTCATAAATATAGAAACTGCTATGCATAATTGAGGCCTGGTTGACATTACGTGATCTTTTCGCCACATTGGTAAACAAAGCAGTAATCAGGAGAAATAAAGCAAGCAAGCAATGTAGGAGACAAGCAAGTAGATGATGTAGACGAGCAGTCACACAAGGAACCATCGTAGAGCAGGCTCGCACATGGGGACTGAAATGTTGTTTTGATTATCTGAGAGATGAAAGTGAGTTGAGTCAGCAGGAAGGCCATAAAAGTGACACGAGAATGTAATCACTCTCCTGGCGCGTTAGAGATATTCTCGTCGCAGGCGAGTACACCGCTGTGTGTAGATCGTTGGGGATGGATTGTTTGTGTTGCCTCATGTCATGACTTTCTATATGTAGTGTGTGTTTCTTCTTCTATGCACACACACACACACACACACACACACACACACACACACACACACACACACACAAGTGTCTGCTTGCGAATATTTGAGCGACATTTAGGTATATGGATAAGGAAACATTTATAAAACAAACGGTTCACATCCCACATGAGGCCAGAACTAGAATAAGCTCCTCAAGCTTGGTCACCACGCCCAAAGAAGCACACAGAGATAATAGAGAAGGTCCAGAAGAGGGCAGTGAAGATGGCTCCAGTATTATGAGTGGCTAGGGGCTTTAAGATGATCCGGCTTGGAAGAAAGACGAGTTAGGGGTGACCTGTTCTATGAGGAGAAGAGTGAACAGTTTTTCGATAGATATAGCGAGAGAGCAACCAGAGGACACATCTTGAAATTAAGCGAGAAACTTGTTAATGATAACGTAATGAAGTACTTTTACAATACAAGCGGACATGGTTAATGCAGACAGCGTACATACAAACATTTCAGGAAGTTTATGATAGCAATGAATGTTCAAGAGATGGGGCCCCACGAGCGTAAAACTCCCTCCCTATACAGTATAAAAAGGTAATCACACACAACAGCCAAAGCCAAGTACCCATTAATCGACCAACCCCGAGGGAAGGATGAACAGTTGGGAATGGCTGTGGACTGACTGCTGTTTATAGGATTCGAACCCAGGCGGGACCATGCGTGAATCATGATCATCAGTGCTAGCCATTACGCCACGAAAGCTTGTGTGTGTGTGTGTGTGTGGTCGTTAAATAGACTTACTGGTTGTCGGAATCGCTCTGTGTACATCATTTCGACCAGATCACATTATTAATGTGTATAATACTCACCAGTATTGTGAATTGATACTTTTGAGAATATGTATAAAGATCACACTATATGTACCATGGCATGCGGATCACTAGAGAAGGTTACCATACCTCGACATCTCCGTGTGGGTTGCACTGTGCACAAGTGGATGTCACTGTGTGGATCAGTCTCACTGGATGGCTGTCCTTCAGCTCAAAGTGAATGTTTGACGTGGACGCTGGAAGCGTGATCGATCCACGCGTGTGGGTGGCGTGGGCCGGGATGAACCAGCTAGGGAAGAGGATGTCATGTACATGAGTGGGCATGCATGTGGGCGTGTGAGTTGATGTGGTGAACACATGTGTGTGTGTGTGTGTGTGTGTGTGTGTGTGTGTGTGTCAAATGGAACTTTTATCTGCACTGTGGTGAAGGACGGGTGGGGGCGGACGCCACCCTCACACACAGGTCCAGCACGGTACTGGGATATACCCGCCGGGAGAACGAAGGGTCTCTACACCCTTGTACCTGGACGTGTTCAGGGAGGATGAACCGCTCGGGGGCGTACGTGCCTCGTATACAGTCCTGCAAGCTCATAAGCCACCTTCCCTGCCCATACATCGTTTACCCTACCCTCGTTGCCCTCTACTTTCCTTGATATACTCCCTTCTTTTATCCTCTCTCTCTCTCTCTCTCTCTCTCTCTCTCTCTCTCTCTCTCTCTCTCTCTCTCTCTCTCTCTCTCTCTCTCTCTCTCTCTCTCTTTCTCTCTCTTTTGACCTCAGTCCCTTGGGAAGCTTCCCAGCAGCCCTTACCTTATGTCTCCGTTCCATTCTCCTTTCCTTTTCCGTCCTGTTTTTTTTCCCCCCTGTCTTCAATCCTGACTTACCATAATTCTTACCTTCCGTTCCCATATTTCTCGTCCATTAGTTCCTTAAATTTCCGTCCCTAGGAAAAATGCGTTATCTCTCTCTCTCTCTCTCTCTCTCTCTCTCTCTCTCTCTCTCTCTCTCTCTCTCTCTCGACTAACCCAGACAGACGACATGATCAGCGGCGGGACCAGGACCTCTACCGCCTCTGTGAAGGTGTTATCAGTGATGCCGCCGCACCTTAGGCTTCCTTTATGGCCCCCCCTGACATACTACACGCACGTGCCGACATGACTCCAAAGCCTCACCTCCGTTGCGGTTGACTCTCCCATACAAGAGCTAGGGAAAGTTCGATCATCTCGCCTCGTTGGGGTAGCATTTTCCTGCGTACGGGATTTGTATGAAGATGATGAGGGCCAAGTCTCACAGATCAGCGGATAAGACCCCTAACTGTGCCTCACCCTGACGTCCTCACTGTCACCTCGAGTATCCAGGAAAAAAAAGATTATTTCCGAGGATTTCAAAATATCGGAATATGAAAAGACACGATACGTACTTACGACCATGTGAATGGAAAGTTAAAGCTGTAAAGAAGGAATATTTCTTTTTCGTTGATGGATATATTCCGTCATGAGAATACTCGCAAATAATTTTTTTCTTTTGATATTCGCGTTACAGTATTAATAGACGGCAGATGTGGGACTAGATTCCACCGTGCGAGGGATCAGGGTACCTCCTCTCTCCCTGGCAGATCCAATTCTCTCTATACAGAGTTCCACCGCCGGGCGCACGTATGTAGGATCACGATGAAACTCTTGTACAATCAGAAACCTCTCTCTCTCTCTCTCTCTCTCTCTCTCTCTCTCTCTCTCTCTCTCTCTCTCTCTCTCTCTCTCTCTCTCTCCCCCGCCACTTTATAGGAATATTCACTCGTAAGAAGGGAAGGAAAATGAAAGGACTTCCAATTCCCCATAACCACAAAAAATTATAATTATCATTACTACTACTACAACAGCTACTACTACTACTACTACTACTACTACTACTACTACTACTACTACTACTACTAACTACTACTGCTTACAAGAGAAAGTACCAGAAGGTCAAGGAAAACGTGCGAGAGTTGGCAAATGGCAAATGAGGGATGGAGCGAGAGAGTACTGATGAACTTATGAGAGAGTAAGATGTTTAGGACAACAGAATGAATGGGGGCGAATGTGAGGTGAGAAGATGGGTAAATGGTAACATGTGAAGCTGTGAAGAAATGGACTGAATATTGTGAAGGACTGTAGAATGTGTCAGATGACAGGGTAGCGCATGTGGGGAGTTTGGAACAAGGTAGCATGCAGAAGTGATGTCATGGTGATAAAAAAAATGATAAGTAGTGTTAGTGCCCTGCACAAGGTAAAGTGCAGCTAAGTGACGAGTGAAAATGATAGTGTTAGTGCCCTGCACAAGGTAAAGTGCAGCTAAGTGACGAGTGAAAATGATAGTGTTAGTGCCCTGCACAAGGTAAAGTGCAGCTAAGTGACGAGTGAAAATGATAGTGTTAGTGCCCTGCACAAGGTAAAGTGCAGCTAAGTGACGAGTGGCTGGGACTGCATACATCACAGTGGCTGGTTAATGTTGTTGACAGGTTCATCGGGTTGTTCGATGCTTGTATGACTGAGATGCGATATGCCTGAGGACTGGCAGAATACATGTATAACGACACTGTATAAAGGCAAATTGCACAAATATAAGTGTTCGAATAACAGAGATGTAAATCTATTTAGCATACCTGGTAAGGTGTATACGAGAGTAGTGATTAAGAAGTTGGAGGCTGCAGATAGCATTTGACTAGGAAGGAGTAATTTCGATTTACTTAGAGAGATTGCAGTGGAAGCAGAATCCTTTCTTTTCCTCTTCCAAACCATCTAATACAACTAATCAAATACTCAACACGGATTCTTAACAATTACGGCAGCTCCACTCACTCATGACCATTTTGCTTTTTACATCTGCATCATCCCACTACAGATACACTTATATCTTTACTCGGAAGGGTCTTATGATCGTATTTTTATTTCTAGCATTTCCACCTTAGCATTTTAATAGGGCTTCTTGGTCGTCTTTGCATACCTTTTACAATGAATTTCTTTAGGATCTGTACTGCTTTGCTGGTCGGGATACCCTTGGCTGTGCTGACCGTATAGCGGATGTTTTCTTAGCTGGGATATATATGCACCCCTTCTTCGAGCAATTCTTTGACCCTCATATCATTTTTCATAGCTCATTTTCTGATTGCTGCCGCATGAGGGACAGAGCATAAAGATCCATGATACGCTATCATATGACTCTCATTCCTCCATTTCTGTTTGAATTTGTGTAAAGATGTTCTTTGAAGAATAAAGTACGCCTTCAAAAAAGGAAACTGTGCTCGTCTGACTTTTTTTTATACTGATAAATATCTCTGGATCTTAGCTAAATGTATCCCCTAAAACGTAACGCAATTTCATTTTCTCCTCTCTTTTTTCTTTATATGATCAGTCTACGTCTGTCAATTTATCAGTCTAACTGAGAATGTGCATTTGTCACTTTATCATTCTGATTCATAACACCACTTACTTGACACTCCTTTCCTACTTTGGATGACTCCAGACCTCGTCCTATCCTTCCCGCTACCCTTCTCTTCCCACAAAGCCTATGCCCATTTTCCTTACTCTCCTTACACTACTAGGTCCTCCGAGTGCTCTTCCAGATACAAGTGGGTAAAGCGTATAGTCCGGAATCAATACCTTCTCGTGTTTCAAAGGTGTACTTCTCTTGGCTAGCTTCGATCCTTGCTCAACTATATCGTTTTTCTTAAAAAAAAAAAAGAAAAAAAGAAAAGATTCTGCTTGGAAGCGTGCCTTGGTGAAGCCCAGCCTTAAGAAAGCAGATCGTTCTGACCCTTCCTCCTATATTCCCCATGTCTCTCACTTCTGCTGTTTCTAAAGTCTTTAAACTCTATATTTCTCACTTTCTGAAGCAGTATCTCGTCCTTTTCTTTCAGATCTCTCAAAACGGTTTTTGAGGTACAAGGTTCAGTGGTGATCTTTTCTTCTACGTTTGTTCTTCCTTTCTCATGGATTTTAGTCAATCTATTTTCTCTACCCTCGACATCTCCAAAACATTTGACAGGTTGGAGAATAAGTCTTTGTGTTCTGAATTTCCTTTGTTTTCAGCTTCTCTGTAGTCGCTGATGAGGAGACTTTCCCCTCTCATCCTGTCAACAGTGATGTCCCTCTAGGCTGTCCTTTCGTCAAAACCTCTTTCTTTTCTCCATAGATCATCTTTTTTTTAACCTCTTACTCTGTTTACTCTTACTCCAGTGATCCACTCTACATCAACTCGCTTTTCCTAACCTCCTGGCTCTACTCTCATTCCCTGTGTGGCACTAGTCACATTTCTTTTCTGACTTGTGTTTCATCTCCCATGTGAGAAGCTGTAACGTGATGAAATTCAGTACTCCAAAGATGAGTCTGCCACCTGTATTTCCAAGTTTCACACTTTCCCTAATGCTGAATTTCAAAACATAGATTCAGCCTTGCAGTAGCATCAACATGCTTGGCTATAACCACATCTTCTACTCTATTCAAGACATTTCACCTAATCAACACCATAAAATGTGTTTTCCACTGTACGGGGGATGCTGTATAACTGTCTCAGTGATTGTTCTTCCATATAGCTACTTCGTATCTGCAGAGGTCTCATTCGTCACAGTATGGATCACTGTTTACTTATTTGAGATGGCTTTTACACTTTGTCATAGCTAGATGTGTATCAGATCACCTCCACCGAATCGACTCTCCTAATAGCACTTCTCTTCAACCACTCATTCCAGTTTGCTGTTCGGCCATGATGTTGGTGCCCTCTCTCTCTCTCTGATCTACAGGTATCATTTCGGCCACTGTTCCTGTGAGCTTCCTGTAGGCGTCCCGACCAATGAGGCTTCCCACACTTTCTCTGTGGAGACCAGGCACAATTTTGAAACACCCCCATCTTCCCTCGAATAGTAAAGCTTTGAAGTTCTTTTATTTCCTTGGTCTTTCGCTCTTCCTAAAGTCTTTCCAGCTCTAACAGTCAGATCTTCAAACGACTGGAAAGTCCAATTAATTTTACGTTTTATTCTTTTGCTTATTCTTCTTTATACAGGAAGTAGACATGACTGAGGCATGGTTTTGCTAGTGTCATGTCGGCTAGTATTAGAGAAAATATAATTTGGGTATTATACCTTCAATTTACGCTAAAAGAATATCACCATTTTTTTTTTTTTTTGTCTTTTTGTCTTTCTTTGCCTTTGTTTTTGTCATATTTCAAGACGTGTAGAAAGCAGTTTGTGTGGTTTGGTGTGTTGATTAAAGAGGATGCAAACAACAGACTATTGGCTCCCTTCGAGGCCGTTGACGATGGCTGAAGGAACCAGAAACATGGAGCGTAGCGAGAAGAGACAAAGGGAACCAAACGGATAACTCGAGCAGATAAGTTCATAAATCTTATTTGGCCGAAGAGGTTTAGGAAGGTCGAAGTAGATATGAAATAAATTGTTAGTCTAGTCTGTCAGGTGTATTTAGGTGTTGCTCCTGATTACTTTTCTTAGTAGATAATTCCACGTGTTAACCGTCGAACTGATAAAGTACTGTGCTTCAACTTGGGGTTTATCCCCACGAGTTTGTAATCACTACCACGGCGAAGTTAAACAGATCTACTTTTAAAGAGCTGATTAGATCAACATTGTCTCAGTGTCTGATGACTTTGAATACCTTTATCACATCATCTCTAAGCCTTCTCTTTTCATAACTAAATAAGTTAAGGTTGTCTCGGATTGCCTGTGGCTTTAAGGACTGTAGCTGGCTCAAAGGACTTTAGCTGGCTCTAAGGACTTTAGCTGGCTCTAAGGACTGTAGATGGCTCTAAGGACTGTAGATGGCTCTAAGGACTGTAGCTGGCTCTAAGGACTGTAGATGGCTCTAAGGACTGTATATGGCTCTAATAGGATTTGTTATTCAATCCGAAAATGTTATTGGCAGCTCCCCGCTGTAGTCTCTCTCTTTGTATGTTTATCTTTTTGTTATTGAAGAATTATGATATCTATATTGTAACACAATATTCAAAAGAAAGACTCGCTTGTGAATTGTAAAAATGGCAGTTAGTTTCTTAGACTTGAGTTTAAATGTCTTATCTATGAGGCCTAGAATCTTTACCTTTTTATCACCTTTAGGCGGTGCTGACATGCTTGTAGCTCACCGAAGATTATTGAGCTTTTGTCATTTACCATATTCACCGGTCCTTTTCTGCCATATTGAAGAGATTTCCCAGTCTTAATGGCCTTGTGGAACGTAACGTGTGAAAAGCAAAGTTACATAAATTTATGCATATATATTTTTTTTTTTTTTTTTTATACCTCATCGCTGTCTCCCGCGTTTGCGAGGTAGCGCAAGGAAACAGACGAAAGAAATGGCCCAACCCCCCCCCATACACATGTACATACACACGTCCACACACGCAAATATACATACCTACACAGCTTTCCATGGTTTACCCCGGACGCTTCACATACCTTGATTCAATCCACTGACAGCACGTCAACCCCTGTATACCACATCGCTCCAATTCACTCTATTCCTTGCCCTCCTTTCACCCTCCTGCATGTTCAGGCCCCGATCACACAAAATCCTTTTCACTCCATCTTTCCACCTCCAATTTGGTCTCCCTCTTCTCCTCGTTCCCTCCACCTCCGACACATATATCCTCTTGGTCAATCTTTCCTCACTCATTCTCTCCATGTGCCCAAACCATTTCAAAACACCCTCTTCTGCTCTCTCAACCACGCTCTTTTTATTTCCACACATCTCTCTTACCCTTACGTTACTTACTCGATCAAACCACCTCACACCACACATTGTCCTCAAACATCTCATTTCCAGCACCTCCATCCTCCTGCGCACAACTCTATCCATAGCCCACGCCTCGCAACCATACAACATTGTTGGAACCACTATTCCTTCAAACATACCCATTTTTGCTTTCCGAGATAATGTTCTCGACTTCCACACATTTTTCAAGGCTCCCAAAATTTTCGCCCCCTCCCCCACCCTATGATCCACTTCCGCTTCCATGGTTCCATCCGCTGACAGATCCACTCCCAGATATCTAAAACGCTTCACTTCCTCCAGTTTTTCTCCATTCAAACTCACCTCCCAATTGACTTGACCCTCAACCCTACTGTACCTAATAACCTTGCTCTTATTCACATTTACTCTTAACTTTCTTCTTCCACACACTTTACCAAACTCCGTCACCAGCTTCTGCAGTTTCTCACATGAATCCGCCACCAGCGCTGTATCATCAGCGAACAACAACTGACTCACTTCCCAAGCGCTCTCATCCCCAACAGACTTCATACTTGCCCCTCTTTCCAAGACTCTTGCATTTACCTCCCTAACAACCCCATCCATAAACAAATTAAACAACCATGGAGACATCACACACCCCTGCCGCAAACCTACATTCACTGAGAACCAATCACTTTCCTCTCTTCCTACACGTACACATGCCTTACATCCTCGATAAAAACTTTTCACTGCTTCTAACAACTTGCCTCCCACACCATATATTCTTAATACCTTCCACAGAGCATCTCTATCAACTCTATCATATGCCTTCTCCAGATCCATAAATGCTACATACAAATCCATTTGCTTTTCTAAGTATTTCTCACATACATTCTTCAAAGCAAACACCTGATCCACACATCCTCTACCACTTCTGAAACCACACTGCTCTTCCCCAATCTGATGCTCTGTACATGCCTTCACCCTCTCAATCAATACCCTCCCATATAATTTACCAGGAATGCTCAACAAACTTATACCTCTGTAATTTGAGCACTCACTCTTATCCCCTTTGCCTTTGTACAATGGCACTATGCACGCATTCCGCCAATCCTCAGGCACCTCACCATGAGTCATACATACATTAAATAACCTCACCAACCAGTCAACAATACAGCCACCCCCTTTTTTAATAAATTCCACTGCAATACCATCCAAACCTGCTGCCTTGCCGGCTTTCATCTTCCGCAAAGCTTTTACTACCTCTTCTCTGTTTACCAAATCTTTTTCCCTAACCCTCTCACTTTGCACACCACCTCGACCAAAACACCCTATATCTGCCACTCTGTCATCAGACACATTCAACAAACCTTCAAAATACTCATTCCATCTCCTTCTCACATCACCACTACTTTTTATCACCTCCCCATTTACGCCCTTCACTGAAGTTCCCATTTGCTCCCTTGTCTTACGCAACCTATTTACCTCCTTCCAGAACATCTTTTTATTCTACCTAAAATTTACTGATAGTCTCTCACCCCAACTCTCATTTGCCCTTTTTTTCACCTCTTGCACCTTTCTCTTGACCTCCTGTCTCTTTCTTTTATACTTCTCCCACTCAATTGCAACCCCCTGAGGATATATGCATGCATATATATATATATATATATATATATATATATATATATATATATATATATATATATATATATATATATATGTCCTTTCGTACATCACTTTTATCTTTTTCCATTGCTCTCTGATCTTTACTCAAAATCGTTTTCGAAACATCTGAAAGGCTGTGAGCAGGACTGAAATAAAATTTCGTAGATCAGAAAGATTCTCCTTTTGAGGCTTGATGACGTTATTGGTTAGATATCTAAATTGGTTTTAGAACATATTAATTAATCATGTTGATTGTGATCACGTGTTGACACTATTTTAAAATCTTGTGGATCCATTTAGTTAGTTCAGTGTTCAGGTACACACACATAATGCTTCTCAAAACACTTATCTTTTGAAACAAAACATGTTGATTATTCTATTCATATTGGGACTAATTTAAACAGTCCCTTTTCCGAAACATAATTCATACGGTTTTAGACATTAGTATATCGTCAAGTAACCAGGTAATTTGACGGAGAAAAGTAGACTTATACATAAAACTACCAGCTTGGTATTGGTCTTATATACTGTCACATTCGTATGTAGATGTATACATATATACCTAACACGAGGTATGAGGCAAAGTGTGACGTCACAAACACACTTGCAGCTGACTGAGAGTTAATTATGATTCACATCCGTTGCTAAAAGGGTTTCCAGGCCGTGGAACCCATAAATGTAGAGGTTAGTATATTTTGTTTTCTATTTATTTATGATCACCACGAGTCCAATTTCTTTGAAAAACGTCCCGGTGTTACTCAGGACCTCTTCCTAGAGGCTCCTGCAGCCCAAAGCTGCGCTACTTTCCAGTAGCAGGGAAATGTAGATTTCATTGGAGTGAGAAGTCCTTTGATGAGACGGTACACCCAGTGATACACCCTCGCCAAAGGTGACGTTTCGCTCGTGGTGTAACCTCAAGCAGGCGGAGTCCGGTAGCACCATGTATCCCTATGAACAGCACAGGGCAAATCTCTCATTACTAAGTCATGTCTCAGCGACTCCAACAGAGCAGGTTCATCTTCCCTAATTCGGTCCTTGAATTTCAGCTCTTTACTGTTCACCACTAGTCCACCTGCACTTGCATGTATTACTGTCAGTCTGACGTTTCCACCACTGGATGGGTTGATCTGTCTTCTTGTCCCCATTTCGTTTAATTTCTCTTCTCCTCTGCCTCTATTTAAACCCCCCCCCCCCCTCACACCCACCCACCCACTTTCTGTTTCAGTGTCCCAGGCTTCTGTTCGACGGCATCAGTCTTCATACTCTAAGTCTGTTGAACAGCCTCAGAAACAACTCTAATTCTTCTCTCTGCCTGCTGTTATCAGCAGTTTCTGTACATAAGTGTTACGGGCAATTCCCTTTGGCAAACGGTCTCGACAGCACACGGAAAAGACCCATCTGATCTTTTTTGATTTTCAATCCTTCCAGTCTCATTCTTCTGGCTACATACCATCTAAATTCCCGGAACTCACGATTATGATTCTGTCTTCAGGCCCTTTGAATAAATCTGTCATGTCCTTAATTCCCTATCCCATCTGATGACACTTTTCATGAATGTTTCATTTGATGCCTCAGTTTATTCGTCGTCCGTCTGTGATGGCTTCTGATCCTGTTTCTCAGTGATATGCATTAATATCTCCAGCCTTGTGGTCTCCAATAATTCATCCTTTGTCTTGATCTATTTTCTCTTTTTCCTTATTTCCTTTGTAAAGACCACTTGGTCCTCACCCTTTCGCCTCCTTCGTATGGATTTAGTCGCAAACGCTTGATCGTGATGCTTTCCCTTGCCTGAAGGCATATGTTTTTAAATTAGGGTCAGCAATCCTTGGCTGGCTTGGCTTTGCGTGTGTGCTTGATGCAAGCTTTACCTAACCTGGTCTGACTGGCTGGTTTATTTTCCTTACCTTGGGTCAAGGGGCCCCAGTTTGCCTGGTTCATGCGTTGCTTCAGGTTCTTACAGTTGTTTTTCCCTCTTGTCTAAGAATAACGGGTGATTAGCGTATTGCTACGCAGCAGAAGGTATCCAGAATGAAAGAAAAGTGTGAATTTTGCTGCTGGTACAGGAGTAGCAGAGTTGCCTATTTACAACAGATAAATTATCTCTTCATTTTTTAGGAATTCAGTTATAAGCCTCTTCATCCCCTTTACGTAAATAGTCTCTTTATGGTTATTGTTGATATGAATGATGTTCTAGAATTCTAGTACAGTGAATTTGGTAACAACATCCTGATCATTTGGCCACAATCGTGATCAGTTGATTAGAATTATCGGGTCGGAGTTCCCATCCCTCACAGTTCTTTAAGTCACTCATTCCGCCACAGAGAAATCCTGTGTTCCAGCGATATGTCGCCTCCTGGATCCCCATATAATGTACTCGCTTCCCTTGTGCAAAAGGCCAGCAGAGCACAGGGTAGACTCAGTTTTGGAGAAATCGGTGCTGCTGCGGACGCTCGCCTTGTTGCTGCCTGCCTGTGTGTGTGTGTGTGTGTGTGTGTGTGTGTGTGTGTGTATTCGTGTGTGTGTGTTTTTGTCTGTGTGTGTGTGTGTCCATCATCTTAACTTAAGGCACGGGAGTCCCGTAGAAGGGTATTGTGGGACAAAGAAGTAGGGTAAGGCAAGGCATACACACACACCTGACATTTTATGGCTGTGTGTAATGTTCTTATACGTTTCATGCAAGTAGAATTCTGATATTGATGTACATTACTTACACGTATAATATTGGTATTTCTATCAGTTATTCTCGTATATGATGTCAGTATTCACATAAATCACTTGTATAGGAACATTTTTGTTGAGAAAGAGAGCAGCTATTTCATATATAGTGCAGAGGTTTATACGTCCTAGTGTGGAGTACTGCTCGCACATCCAGGACGGTTCCTCTTCCACCTCTGTCACCCATAGTGGAATCAATAGCCTTCCATCTCCTTAATACTCAGTGGCATCACCTCTCTTCAATCATCCTTTTTTTGTACGCCGCGATATCGCTCCTCTCTCTCTATTCTCGATGGGTATTATTTTGCCCACTTGTTCTCGTGAGGTGTGTGTATGTTTGACCCGCCGCCAGTGTTTGGGCATCAGGCGTGCGCACGGGTGGTTGCTGCGTCCCACAGTTTTTGTGTGGACGCCGGCCACTCGAAAATTTACCTTAATTGTATACCTACTTCTCCTCCCCGAACTGCTATGCTTTGGAATTCTGTTCCTTCCTTTGTCCTTCCTCCCAGAAGTAGTTTCTACTCTCTTCTTCCTCTCATCTCTCACCCGAGATAGCCTTTGATTAAGGCATGTTTTGCCCGTACTATCTAGGCCATTTTGATAGGAAAAAAAAAAGCTAGCATTCATATGAATTACTAAACAAGTATAATGTGGATAACCCTGTACAATTTGCTTACAATACTGATAATCATGTATATTCCGTGTTTATATTCCTTTGCACTGCGTACAAGTCTAATGCTAGTATTCATATACTTTAATTGCAAGTATGATAATGTTATTCTTGTACATTACAAGTATAATGGCGATGATCATATACATGACCGAGAAGTATAGTGATATTTATACATATTAAAAGCATAATATTATTGATCATATTTATTGCGTACAGATTTAGGAATGAGAGTATCATCATGTGTTGACCGTTGAAATATAACATATGATTCAGAGATCAGCAGAATGTTTGTGGCTTCAAGACAAGTGCCAGTAGGTACAATAGCCCCAGTCAGCCCAGATTCTCTCTCTATATTAAATTCTGTTCTCGCCTGAATGAAAGAACGATCACTTTGATATAACAAAGTTATCAATAACTGACTTAATTTTTCTTGATCCTGACTGCAACTTTCAAGGACGGTATGAATGAGAATGTGTCACATTATCAACTTGTCTGACGTGTTCAGATGGAACAGTTCTGATGTGGTGATGTATCCATCTCTGGCCACCGCGGACTGTGTTACTAAAGCCAAATGTTATCTCTTTGCAGTTCAGGTTGTTCATGAGTGACGATAAACGGAAACGTAACATTGGTATTGGACGATGAAAAGACTAAAGTCATGGCATTTCGTCACATAATGAGGACTATTTGTTACTTTTCTTTTGTGATTATCAGTCATTTTAGTATTATATCTTCATGGAGTGAGAGTTATCAGTTATGATTTGGAAAGTCGTGAGTGCTTATGACACTCGAACATTTGTGGTGATCTTGAAGTACTGTTTACCTGATGAACAATGATGTTATTTTCTAGGTGTATGTTACACCTAAATATGTGTTGTTCTGTCTTTGCTCAAATTATCTTTCCACATCTGTTGTCAACGTTTGTATTGACCATTTACGGTTCATTTTAACGTTTATAATAAAAAACATTTAACATTTAGCAATTTCTGCGCATCGGAAACAATTTATTTTATGTATGATGTGCTTACTTGTATGTAGTCTTATGTGTTTGTTCTGGGTTTTAAGGTTGAGGACAAGTGTGAACGTTTATGTCTCCCAAGCACGTTTATTTCTATTATGAAAGTGTATTTTCGTCAGTAGAATGTCACTGGGTCACGGATATTTCTGGAAGCTCACGGACGTCTGTATTTGCCGTAGATGTGTTTGTTATGGGTGTCTGCGTCTCTCATGGGCATCGGTGCTAGAAGTAACCCTTTTCGTTACTTGTTAACGTTTCATTTCTAGTCTTTCATGGGGATCAGAAACGTTTTTGTCCCTGACGTTGAATCACGAACAACGTTTGCGATAACCAAGATCGTTTGTCTCTCATGTTTGTGTTTTTCATTATCGTTTGTGTTGGTTGTTTGTGAGTTTTTGTCCTCATCAGGACTCGTACGCTGCTCATAAAAGTTTTCTCTTCCTTTGGCTGTCAGAGATTAAATCGTTTGGGATATTTTTTTTTCCTGTATGTTGAGGGATCCAGTCACGGATAAAAGTCCACATCAAGGCCGGGCCTTAATTGAAATTTAGAGAGAATTATGATACGGAAAAAGAAAAGACAAGTGAAAGTATTTAACGAATTTTTTGGAAAGTGTAAAGCCTGTCTTTTGAAATGTTCCAGGTCATAGTCATTGCGAAAACATGAGAAGGTAGACAGTTCCAAGGCTTTGACGTGTAGGGAAAGAAGCAAGTATCGAAACGGCCCACCCTCGAGTTGCCGATGGTCACACAATATTCATTTGACACAGCAGCTTCCCGAGTATTGCGTGGTCTAGCTGGCGGTGTGGGGGCACACAAGCAGCTAGATCTCGGGAGCAAAAACCAAACTAATACCTATAGAAGATGGAAAGTGGATCAACATTGCGGCGTAGGGAAAGGGAGTCAAGTTCAGAAGTTAGCCTGGGAGAGTTTATAAATCGGACCGCTTTCGACTAGACTCTGTCAAATAAAGATGCAGAGCTAGAACCACCCCAGATGTGAGAGCAGTACTCCATACAAGAACGAATCAATTCCTTGTATAAACAGAGCAACTGTTCAGAAGTAGTATTGACATCTAAACAGGACAGCCAGTTTCTTAGAGGCAGACTTACCTATTCCTGTAATGTGGGGTTTCCAAGAAAGAGCGGATGTTACAGTAATACCAAGTATGTTCTTTGAGCCAAGAGGTAGAATTACAGAACTGTCAAAGGAAAAACGAGAGTTGTGAGGGGTTTTCGATGGAGAGACGGGTAGAAACTGGGTCTTGAAGGCATTAAACTTATCAAGATTTTGTGTACCCCAATGAGATATCCTGTCCAAGTTTGAGTTTAATGAGGTAGATGTGTCAAGACGAGACGCAGATCGAGTAACAGAAGAGGGAGTAGAATTTAGGGATGATTGATTTGGATTATTTGTGGAGCAGAGGAAATCATCGAAAAAATGGAGAAAAAGTGTAGGGGAGATGTCAGAACCTTGTTGGACACCGCTGTTGATGGAGAAAAGAGATAGATCGGCAAGAGAGGAAGGAGCAAAGCGGGGAGGGAAGCCAAAAGAAGAGAGCTTAGAGATAAGATCCCGATGCCACACCCTGTTCAAGGGCAATTCCACATGACTCCCCAAAATCATTCAGGGATCATCGATGACTAGACATTAGTAAGATAGGAATGAACATCACCGGTGGATCTCGCCTTACGGAAACCATGCTGGTGATCAGAGAGGAGACTGATTTGCCAGGCGTTTAACCATATGGGAGTTGAGGAGGGATTCAGTAACTGGAAATTTTTGCATCGTTAAGACTTAATTAGAATATAGTGCACATTTATAGTGTATGCAAGCATATACATTCGCATGTATGCATATACATACACGCATACTTGCATACATACATACATACATACATACATACATATGTACATACTGGGAAGGATCACAATTGAGCGCGTGATCAAGTATATTCCTATGAGTCCACGGGGAAATGAAACACGATAAGTTCCCAAGTGCACTTTCATGTAATAATCGCATCATCAGGGGAGACACAAGAAAGAAATATAACAGTCAGATGATATACAACGAAGAGACGTAGTTAGGACGCCATTTGGTAAACAAGTGAATGTCCGAATGTGAGTCGGGTGCGTTCGAGTCCGGCAACACGCGTATCACAGACTTATATATATCGGTAACAGGATGGCCTTGATTAGGGCATTCAGTTTCCCGTGTCGTCTCAGTTAACAAGAAAAAAAAGATAGGATTGCCAAAAGACAGGAGTGTTCCCTGGGTAAAGACAAAGTGGATATCTTTCCATTCTGTATTATTAGCGAGTCTCCTGACACAGCCCCAGGCCCCAGAAACATATCGGATTATATTTGTTGTTTGTGCTCTGAGAGTTAGGGCCATGGCCAGAGGGGTCTGGTAATACCAGGATTTACGTGGATAGGATTTTACTCGGGATCGTGAGGTGACTTCGAGTGGGTGGAGGGTGCTGGGTGTGAGAGGTCTAGTGGCTCGTGGGTGGACTATGGTGTTACTGGAGGGTGTGGCGAGGGCATGGTTAGGTGGCACTAAAGAGAAATGCACACACGCACGTGCACTACAGACGCTCGCGCGCACACACACACACACACACACACACACACACACACACACACACACACACACACACACACACACACACGTAGGCTCGAATCTTGGTCGGGACAGCCAAGCCACAGTCCATCCAGCTGTTCATCCTCCCCTAAAGGCTAATCGATAGAATGGGTGCCTGGCATGAGCTAGGGTGTGAATCCGTGTGTGCATACATACATAAGAGTAAAGACATGGTACATGTATACAAGGTTATGAAGACGGGGACAACGCGAGTCCAAAACTCGTTCCATGTAAAACACAAATAGTAATCAGAAACCGTTATGACACACATGATGCATATATTTACATATTAATAGACGGGCCAACACGTGTGTAAGACTCTCTCTCTGTAACACACAAATAGTGATCACATGAGCATGGGTCATAGCACGGGAAGGCCTTGATATGATCATCATCAAGTGGGAAACAAATTGCAGGAATTTGTGTGTGAGAAGGACATGGGCGTTGAAATTGTCCCTAACCTTCTGGCAAAGATTAGAAGAACCATCAAGTTCATCGTCAAGGAATTAGTCAGTAAACTTTTCACATAAGGCCAAAACTAGAATACGATTTTCAAGTTCGGTTGCCGCACCTAAAGAAGCACAAAGAACTAATAGAGGAGGTCCATAGGAGAGCACCACAGGTAGTACCAGAATTAAGAGAGCTGAGTTACAAGGATAGGCTAGAGGCTTTACATTTGCCCACTTTGGAAGAGTGAGGGCTAAGGTGTGACCTAATCTCGACCTTTGATTTATTAGAACATGTCGATGAGGAAGACTGACTGGAGGTCTTCGAGAGATTTAGAGATAAGACCACCAGAGGCCATAGCATAATATCAAGCAAGAAATGAGTGAAGAAAGATGTAAAGATAAACTTTTATAGTATCACAGTGGTGGATAATGGAGTAAAATGACTGAAGACATAGCTGCTGTATACTTGAATTTAAAACTTGTATGACAGTAAAGAACGTTCATGAAATGGGGTCCCACGAGTTTACAACTCCAACCCCATGCAGTATAAATAGGTAATTCTACACACACACACACACACACACACACACACACACACACACACACACACACAAACATTTGACTCTCATCTCTGTATGCTTGCACATGATGCCAAGGTCATGAGGGAAAGAAGAGGTTCGCATCAACTTAGAAAAGGAATCTAGAGAAATTCCTATGTTGGTAAGATACTTGGATGATAAGATTCAAGCCGAGTAAATGTGAAGTAATGAAGATGGGGAAAAAGCGAAGGAAGGCCTCGTTATGAGTATTAGTTGGCAGGAAATAAACAGTAGGTATCTGGTTTGTGAGAGGAACATAGGAGTCGACATTGTCCCTAACCTGTTGCTAGTGCTAGAGGCCTACATTAAGGAGAAGAGTAAAGGAGAAAAATGTCCGTTGACAAATATTATAATATTCAAATACAAGGAAATATTCGGCAAGCTATTTACATCCTACTTTGGGCAAAAAACTAGATTTTTCTGCTCAAGTTTGATGCTTCAAAAGCAAAAAGAACTAAATGAGAAGTTCCAGAGGAGAGCAACAAACTTTGTTCCAAGATTAAGAAAGTAATTGACAGGGAAAGGCTTGAGGCCTAGAATTTGCCTTCCATGGAGGAAAGAAGAGCGACGGGCGATCTGATCACAGCCTTTAAGGTTTTAGATTAGCTTAATGACGTGGAGAGTGAACAGTTCTTTGAGATGTGCAGGGAGACCAAAGGCTGTACCAAGACATTAAGCAGGAAACGTTAAAAAAGTTGGAGAGAAGTACTTTTATAGTATAAGAATGGTGGACAAATGGCATGAACTGTGTTATAAGACCGTGACTGTGGAGTGGATGGAAAAGTTTAAAAAGTTATATAGTAATAAAATTCAAGAGATGGCGCCCCACGAGTAGAGAATTCCTTCTCCGGACAGTACAAAGTTTAAAGAAAAAGAAAGAAAAAAAAAATGACCCCAGTAACAAAAACACTGAGGAAAAGCTTTTGAGATGAAAGACTTTCCACAGACTCAGGGAAGTCTTTGTTTACCAACATGGCAATCGAAAACGGGAATGAACTGTCAGCTGCTGTCATAAATGGCAAGAGAACAAATTGATTCCACAAGACATGTGATAAAGGTCTCCAGACGACTGGTTATCGTTGAGGAGGTAGAAGTGTATGCAAATCTTGAGTCATTTCAACACCAAGTCTTGTTGCGAACCTATGACTTTTCTGTTGTTCATATTTTACTCTGATTTACCCATGTTTCCAGTCAAGCCATTCGGTTCGAAGTGTTTTCGTTGTATAGAGCATCATGTCGTATTTATGAACACAGTACCCCTGAGCAAGCGTAGGGGCTTTTAAGAATTCATCTAAGCAGCAGAATCTTTATCTTGAACTCGAGTTCCCGAATCTGGGTGAGCATCTGACGTCCGTCTATACGCAAGCAAGCAAGCACACACACACACACACACACACACACACACACACACACACACACACACACACACACACAGAGTTGACAAACTGCAGAAGTTGATTTCTGAGTTTAGGAGAGTGTTTGAAAGAAGAAAGTTCAGAGTTGATGTGAATGAAATTAAGGTTATTAAGTTTAGCAGACGAAAGAAACTTGTTGGCTTAAGTCTGACTTGAAAGGAGAGAACCTGGAGGATGTGGGATGCTTTAGGTACCTGGGAGTAAACATGACAGCGGAGGGAACCATGGGAGCAGATGTGAGCCATGAGGTTAGTGAGGGGCTGAGGTCTGTACCTCTTTATCTCCAGTTTCTCCATCCATTTTATCATTCCTACATCCCATGTGGTATACAGCCAGCAGAGATCAAATGTTTAGAGAGAGAGAGAGAGAGAGAGAGAGAGAGAGAGAGAGAGAGAGAGAGAGAGAGAGAGAGAGAGAGAGAGAGAGAACAAGTCCCGAATCATCCCTAAATGCAATCAGCATTTTCATGGGTGTTGCATCGAGCGCTAATACTCAACAAATCCCTGGCGATCCAGGTGTGTCAGTCGGGCGTAATGCTGAGGCCCTCTCGCCCTTCCTGCCACTGGGAGAATGTCCTTCATGGAGACGCACGTTGTTTTGGTCACATTCACGAGGTAGTGCTATGATGCATCGGAGTTTGTCTGGTGCTTAGGACCTTTAAGTACTAATCATTAAGATACAGAAATTAGGACCTTTAAGTACTATACATTAAGATACAGAAATTAGAGACAGTAATGATAAGACTGATAACAAATTTTGTAATTTTCCCGTTCACGGTGCTGTTTTTTATGATGCTGTATCACTACTTTTAAACATGGGTTTACTAAGGTTCATTAAGTGTTACATAGAGATATGGTATTATTGGGTGATTATTATGAATGAACCGTGTCCATGCGTGTAATTATAACAATAGAAGCAATAATGATAATAATAATGATAATGATAATAATGATGATGATAATAATAATAATAATAATAATGATAATAATACTAATAATAATAGTAATAATAATAATAATTGAATTCTGCTGTGGAAGATGGGCATCCAAAGGCTCAAGACAAACTAAAAAAAATACATACAAGCAAAGGAAGACGTTATCAATCGGTCATTATACATAAAAAACACGGCAGATGTTCACAGTGGTTGGAAAGTGGCTGCCCCGCACATTGGTGTGTATGAGTGAGGGTAGGTAGGGTGCTGTCGTGGTGCTGAACTCATAGGACGAGGAGCGAGGGATCTCTGGTGACAGTAGCTGACTGTGGCGGTGAGGGTGCACTTCTCTTTTCCCCAACTGTTGGACGAGGTCCAGACGATGGTTAGAAAGATTTAAGAGGACTAGCGAGTTTCAGCATCTTGTAAAGTGGGAACCAAAGATGGTCGTCTTCCATACCTTTGCTGCGAGGTGGATCGGGATGAAGACAGGATGAGGGATGTATAGGTACGTTTGAAAGAATGAATGTTGTGCAAATGTTCTTACGATCGTTCCCAGGATGCCTTGAGTCTACGAAGAACGTAGAAATGATAGGTGAAGGGTATGGTGATGATCTTGACGTTTCCTCCTTCTTAAGTCCATCGTCCATAGTGAGACCAGAAACCTTAGTGGACTGAAGAACCAGGAGGGGGCTAAGGCCTAGTGAGACAGTAGGGGGATGGGACAGGACTGGAGGCAAGACTGATGGTTTGGCTAATGTTGCCGTGATTGGCGGAGGTCCAGCTCTGGAAGCTGTTGAAGGTGTTCTGGAATGTTGCTTAGTATGGAGAGCAACTGTCAGGGTTGACCTTAATGGTAGAACCGTTAACACTTCCATCAAGCACGTTAATGTAATCCCATCTTCGTGTCCTGTGTGTCTCCATATGCATATCCCACCGGGAGAGTGCAGCCTGTCGACGCTTACGGAGGTGGTTTGCAAGCCATGGAATGAAACTACTTCGCGGCTCAGCCGTGATGGCTTTACTGTTGTTTTGTTGCTGTGTCGAAATCTTTGGCGATGTCGAAGAAGGGGAAAACCATAGAGGTCGTTGGTTTCTCTTAACTTGTGACATATAACGCAAGGAGTCTGAAGTGGCAATGGGTGGTGAAGGAGATCTTATCACCAGACTGTTAAGGGTGTATAGATTTTGCAGTGTCTGTGTCAGCCCAATCAAATATAAGACGAATACGAAATAGACTTGGGATCGGGGTGACGACAAAGGATCATAGCTCACTGAGAGACTGGGTTTGTTGATTTCACTCTTGGGAAGAGTTTTGAAGTCTTACAGTAAGTGAGACATTCATATTGATAGGACATAGGGCTTTAGCTAGCGCTGGGGAAAACTGTACAGTTTCATAGTTCAGTCAACGGGTGTAAGAAAGCGCTATACTTAGAGGCTCTGCAACCTTGAGGTGACTTCAAACGTTGATAATCCCTGGGGGGCAAGGGGGTTGTTAGAGCTACTAGGCAGGCTGGAAGGCACACATGGTGTCAGAGTAGAGCAATGTTCAGAAGATGGTGACGAAGTGATGCTTCATCAGTTGGGGTAATGACGGACCCGGGGAAATGAGGAAGACTGCATGGTTAGGCCATTCTCCTCCGAGTTTGGCAGGGTAACAAAATTTCTTCGTAATACTCTTTCCGTCAAATGCTTTGCTACTGAGGACGTTGTGAAAATTAGTGTTGCTGTGGTAGAAGGCCTGATCTTGTTGCTGGAGAGTCTCGTCATGTGGGGTGTGATCTAGGGCGTGTCTGCTGGACCTTCGAAGCGATGGTAGGCCTTTGTCATGGTGCTCTTGTGACTGTCCTGGTGAGATTCTACGTCATCCACTTCAGCACAGGGATACGGAGCGAACCAGTGAAATAAATGTGTTTGTTTGTTGGATAACTAAATCAGATAAATAAATAGTGGTTATTGAATTTGGGCAGTCACTCGGCTGAAAATACACAGTCTAGGTATTGCAGATATTATAAAGACTGGGAGGCCATAATGATAACATGTTTGATAATCATAAAAGAGCTTAAGGTCAAGGTATGTGTGTGTGTGTGTGTGTGTGTGTGTGTGTCTGTCTGTCTGTCTGTCTGTCTGTGTGTATGTCTGTGAAAACGTATGTGTAACTGTGAGTGTACAGGTATATTGAGTTTATATGTAAGTAGGTGTTAGTATGCGTACGTGTGTGTACACGTCTCTGTTTATCCACTTACACGTGATAAGATGGGCATGTGTGCGTATGATTGTATGTGTTGGTGCTTGTATTTGCCTCTGTATGTACATATGTATTCATGTGTGTAATTACGTATCCGACATCGCAGATTCTTCTGGTACGTAAAAGGGTACGTTACCTTATATTGTCCTGGCCCTCAGACACACATTTTGGTCTACCCGTGTTTTGAGAATATTCAGATATCTTGCGCACATTACATTCCCTGTAATTAATTAAAACCGTTGTTTTATCTATTGTGTAAGACATCCTTGCTGCCCTGCTCACTGTATTCTTTTTAAGTTTCAACTCGCGTTTCCTAATCCATTCCACCCCAGATTTGTACAACTGACATCGCAATCCAGATGCGTCAGTCGATTCAAAGTCTTGCAAGAACTTGATAAGATCGCATCTTTCCCTTCTAGTTTGTTCTTTTAGGAAGTCAACTTTTAATGTTTTTATCCTCTCTTCATAGCTTTGCGTAGTGCACTTTTTTCAGTCTTTCAGACGTGCCAGTATGCCTCTTTAGATACAGGATCAGTAGAAATACACCGCATTCAGGTCTACCCTACGTTGTATACGTATTTCATGAACTTAGATGCCAATACTTTGTTTGCCAGTGATGCATCAACAGCTCTGACATTCTTCCCACAAATGTTATCAAATGATAAATAAAGAGTTTTGTCTTAATATCACAAGGTCTTCCTCGCTCCCAGAGTCCTCTAAACTCTGCGTATCTAACTTCTACTTCATCTAACATTCGTTGCACTAGAATACGTAAGTGTGTGCATATGTGTCAATAAATAAAGGAATCAATGAATAATAACTAACGGTTAATTGGATGTAGGCGGCCATATTGCTGAAAATATATAGCTGAGTTATAACAGATATTACAGAACTGGGAGGTCATGATTGTTACTAGTTAACTAATCATACAAGACTTAAGGTTAGAGTGAGCTGGATATTTTCACACTGGATAAGCATATGGGCGAGGTGTGCATGTGTGTGTGTGTGTGTGTGCTCGTGTACGATATTCGTATGTATGGGTGCGCACATGTGCAAGTCTATGTGTTTGTATGTGTATGCGCATGTAGCTGTAAAGATGTACATGTAGGCGTGATTACTATTTGTGATTACTATTTTCGTGATACGGGGAAAGGTTCTGCACATGTGGGGTCTCGTTTGCGTTAGTAATTGCTCATTTGTAACCGCCTATTTGTACAGGACGGGAAGGGAGTTCTACACTCGCGGGACCTCATCTATTGATGTGTGGATAAATGTGTGTGTGTGTGTGTGTGTGTGTGTGTGTGTGTCTGATTCCTGTTCTTAATTACTGTTTGTATGTTAAATGTTGTCCCGTCTGAAGCTTGTTTATATGTGTACTGTGTTTTTACTCCTTTGTGTGTTCACACACACACACACACACACACACACACACACACACACACACACACATTAGCCCATTCATCGACCATCCAGTGATTACTGAACACTAAACACTCGTAATGAAACCTGTTGGTTACAACTGAAGAAATGATTACCATCGAAGCGCACGAACTACACCTGCCCCAGTGTTGTTTGGTACACGTGCACTTGTGTCACTACCTGTTAGAACCAGATGACAGAACACCTGATGGTATATGACGGAGGTATCTGCTGAAACACATTAGTAGGATCGTAAATTCCCAATTGATATAGACAAAGAGAGGATAGATAAGCAGATGTCTCCTCCACACTCTTTTTTTCCCCCTCTCCGGCACATCAGCTGGTAGGAAAATATCTATGAAGGAACACTATCCATCATAGGATGAACAAACGTGAGATGGAATTTTTATAGGAGAGGATGTTTGATAAGATGATTCTGATCTAATTGAAATCATCAGATGATGATGAGGGAGGAGCGCCATCTAAGTAGCGTACCCCCTTGTGTCGGTGTTGCCGACACAGATTCATGAGTCAGACGATATATTCGCCCTGAGGGTGGTTAGCACAGGCATTATGTGTCCAGATTTAAAGAAGTTTTGTACAAGTTTATTTCTCTCATCAACTGCCCATACCTTTTGCTTTCATCATCTTACATTTGTCTCTTCTGCGACACTTTTATATCACTCAAGCTCCCTTATTCTGAGGTTCTAGCTGAGCTTAGAAGAAAAGTAATGCGTGTAGTGGGAACGAGGGATATCGCTCTGTAGAAAAGTGCACACCTTGGATTGATTGTAGAGAGAGAGAGAGAGAGAGAGAGAGAGAGAGAGAGAGAGAGAGAGAGAGAGAGAGAGAGAGAGAGGAACGGTTACTTTCGTAGAAAGTGACTCAACTTTTGATGCTGGACGAAAGACTTGGACGTAAAGTTTACACAGGTCGGGTACTCACGCTGTATGAATTTTAACATCTTAGGTAATATCATCCCACTAGGGTCTGACTAAGACCCTTTGTGACCCCTGTAATCCTTTTGCGCTGCAGGTCACAGGATGAGCATGGGTCATACGATAACTTTGCCGGGGTTACCGGCACGAACAACAAACTGTCGACAGTTTCTTCACCAAGGTCGACGCCGCGGCGTAGCTCGCACTAACGCCAACGACCCTGCTGACCCAGATGCCTCCGGTGGACCGACTGAACTATTTGCTTTAGTCTCAGAGTAAAGCTAAAAGCTAAACTTCCCTTTAACAAGAAGGAAAGAATGCTCTGAATGAACGACAAGAAAGATACAGGGCGAAATGAGGACGAAAAGTAAAGACACTATGGAATGCTATATATGTATTCAGCCCCACAAACCCATAGATCTATATCACCATAATGCCCAAGACCCGCTTCCATGGTGTTCCTTAAGCATCAAGGCTGCGCTACTGTCAGTAACAGGGAAATGATAGGCTCCGTTGGAACAATAAGTTCTTCGACGAGACTGTGTTCCTTTTTCCGCTGTTGTCGATAAGACAGCCTCGCCAAAATGACTCCTAATTTGCAGGGTAACTACCCGCAGGCGGAGTCTGGCAGTACCATAGCTTCTCATAATGACCGACATAGGACGAGCAAAATAGGACCCGCTCATGATCATCATAGACGGAGGAAAATAGGCAAGGACAAAGAATGGACAAATCTGTCAGACTTCCTCAGGTGTTTGTGAACCTCGTCTTTCAAGGAAAGAAAGGCGATATGAAGAAGTTGTTCTAGTGGGTAAGGAACCATTATAACGATCAGTCTTCTTCAGCTGCAAGGCAACGCTACACTTAGTAGCAGGGACAAGATAGACTCCTTTGCAGCGAAAAGAGATTTGGAAAGACTGTACTTATCTTTCGTCTACGGCCAATAATACAGCCTCGCTAAAGGTGACTTTTCACTTGAGATGTAACCTCAAGCAGGCGGAGGACTTTGATGTGAGTTTGGAGCTGACTTCTTACACTCGTTCACACACTACTACATCTCTTACTTCAGCAGTAGTGCTACCCTTTCCTTAGCTCTTGCCTTCTAACCACTCTCCGACTTTACTCTTAAGACATTTTCAAGATTTTTTCTCCTTTACCCTTGAGCTTCGTTTTACTCAGAGCCAGAACATCCAAGTTTCTTTCCTCAAACATACTACATATCTCTCTTTTTACCTTCCTTACATCCACACATATTTAGACAACCCAGTCTGAGCTTTCAAGAAAGATGAGCACTCCCCGACTGGCTCTTTCTTCAGTTCCATCTTTTAGAAACTGAAATACAAGAGGAGGAGGGTTTCCAGCTCCTGCTTCCTTAAATTGCCTTTTACGGGAGGTAGAATATGTATTTATATATATATTCTAAAAATATTCATGTGATATGTGACCTCAGACTGCAATGGTTATATATGATACAAGTTTTATTTTATCACCACGTTTAATTTCATGAAATTCCAGATAACGTAACCATTCGAATGCTTCAGGTAGGATCTTAAAACTGTTGTATCGCTCCGTGTTGCATGTGTGATGGAGCATCTGCTTTGTATGTGTGTGGTAAGTGGGGGCGGCCGTGAGCGAAGTGAGTAGTGGGAAGTAACAGGTGGTTGTAGCCACGGTCGGGTAAGACACTCTTGCCAAATTTAAGACTCAAATCTTAAAAGTTATTGTAAGTTCTGGGTTTACAAGCATTGTGGATACTCTCTATAATCACGCTCCAGATGTAACCCACCACATTCTTTCCACAGAGTTGTTCTATCTCCCTTTCTCTCCTCTGTATATATATATATATATATATATATATATATATATATAGATATAGATAGATAGATAGAGAGAGAGAGAGAGAGAGAGAGAGAGAGAGAGAGAGAGAGAGAGAGAGAGAGAGAGAGATTAGATATATAAATAGATGCGAGGCATGAACTTTAGATGAGGGTACGCGGAAAAGGGTGGATGTGTTGGATAAGAAAAAATTGAGGATAATATGTGGTGTGAGGTGGTAAGAGGGAGGTGTAGTAATTGAAGTGTTTTGGTTGAGAGAGTTGAAGAGGGGGTGTTGAAATATTTTTTGATACATGGAGAAAATGAGCGAGGAAATGTTGAGAAATATGATATATCTGTCAAGTGGAATGAACAAGGAGAAGGGGAAGACCAAATTGGAGATTTGTAGAAGGATGGAGAGAAAAAGATTACGAGTTACCGAAACCTACACGTACATGAGTGTGAAAAGCGTGCACGGAATAGAGTGCATGGAGTGATGTGGCATACAGGGGTCGATGTACTGTCAATAGATTGAGCCAGGGTATGGGAAGCTGCCAGGGAATCCATGGAAAATTCTCTGGGGCCTGCTTGTGGACAGGTGGCTGTAGTTTCGTTGCATTACTAATGACAGCTAGAGAACGTATGTGAACGAATGTGGCCTTTCCGTTTCTGCTTAAAGCGCTACTTTGCGTTGGTGGGAAAGGGCGATAAGTGTGTGTGTGTGTATATATATATATAATAATATATATATATATATATATATATATATATATATATATGTGTGTGTGTGTGTGTACATGAGTGGATGGGCCATTCTTCGTTGTTTCCTGGCGTTACCACGCCGACGCGGGAAACAGCGATTATATGGAGGCGAAGGTGAAGATTTGTAAATGTTTTCAGAAAAGAAGAGAGAATTTGGGGGAGAAGAGATTGGTGAGAGTAAGTGAGCTTGGAAGGGAGACGTGTGTGAGGAAGTACCAAGAGAAATTGAGTGCAGAATGGCAAATTGTGATAGCAAATGACGAAAGGGGAGTGGGGGAGGAATGGGATGTATTTAGAGAACCAGTGATGAATTGCGCAAAAGATGCATGTGGCATGAGAAGCGTGGGAGGTGGGCAGATTAGAAAGGGTAGTGAATTGTGGGATGAAGAAGCAAGATTGTTGGTGAAAGATAAAAGAGAGGCGTTTGGACGATTTCTGCAGGGAAGTAGTGCATATAACTGGGAGATGTATAAAAGAAAGCGGCAGGAGGTCTACAGAAAGGTGCAAGAGGTGAAATAGAGGGCAAATGAGAGTTGGGGTGAGAGAGTATCATTGGATTTTAGGGTGAATAAAAGATCTTTTGGAAGGAGGTAAATAAAGTGTGTAAGACAAGAGAACAAATGAGAACATCGGTGAAGGCAGCTTATGCTGAGGTAATAACAAGTAGTAGTAAAGTGAGAAGGAGATGGAGTGAGTATTTTGAAGGTTTGTTGAATGTGTTTGATGATAGAGTGGCATATATAGGGTATTTTGGTCGAGGTTGTGTGAGAAGTGAGAAAGTCGGGGAGAATGGTTTGGTAAACAGAAAAGAGGTATTGAAAGCTTTGCGGAAGATGAAAGCCGGCAAGGCGGCGGGTTTGGATGATATTACAGTGGAATTATAAAGAAAAGGAGCTGACTGTGTTTTTGATTGATTGGTAAGGATATTCACTGTATGTATGGATCATAATGAAGTGCCTGAGAATTGGCGGAATGCATGCATAGTGCCATTGTACAAAGGCAAAGGGAATAAAAATGAGTGTTCAAATTACAGAGGCATAAGATTGTTGAGTATTCCTGGGAAATTTTATGAGAGGCTATTGATTGAGAGGATAAAGGCATGTACAGAGCATCAGATGGGGGACGAACAGTGTGGCTTCAGAAGTAGTAGAGGATGTGTGGATCAGGTGTTTGCTTTGAAGAATGTACGTGAGGAATACTTAGAAAAACAGTTGGATCTGTACGTAGCATTTATGGATCTGGAGAAGGCATATGATAGGGTGGATAGAGAGCTTTGTGGAAGGTTTTAAGAGTATATGGTATGGGAGGCAAGTTGTTAGAAGCAGTGAAAAGTTTTTACCAAGGATATAAGACATGTGTACGTGTAGGAAGAGAGGAAAGTGATTGGTTCCCAGTGAATGTCGGCTTGTGGCAGGCGTGATGTCTCCATGGTTGTTTAATTTGTTTATGGATGGGGTTGTTAGGGAGGTGAATGCTAGAGCTTTGGAGAGAGGGGAAAATATGCTGTCTGTTGTGGATGAGAGGGCTTGGGAAATGAGTCAGTTGTTGTTCGCTGATGATACACCTCTGGTGGCTGATTGGAGTGCGAAACTGCAGAAGTTGGTGACAGAGTTTGCTAAAGTGTTTAAAAGAAGAAAGTTGAGAGTAAATGTGAATAAGTGCAAGGTTATTAGGTTCAGTAGGGTTGAGGGACAAGTTAATAGGGAGGTAAGTTTGAATGGAGAAAAACTGGAGGAAGTGAAGTGTTTAGATATCTGGGAGTGGACTTAGCAGCGGATGGAAGCAGAAGTGAGTCTCAAGGTGGGGGAGGGAGCGAAGGTTCTGAGAGCGTTGAAGAATGTATGGAAGGCGAGAACGTTATCTCTGACAGCAAAATGGGTTATATGGTTGCGAGGCATGTGCTATAGATAGGGTTTTGCTAAGAAGGTTGGATGTGTTGGAAATGAAATGTTTGAGGACAATATGTGGTGTGAGGTGGTTTGATCGAGTAAGTAATGAAAGGGTAAGAGAGATGTGTGGTAATAAAAAGAGTGTAGTTGAGAGAGCAGAATAGGGTGTGTTGAAATGGTTTGGACACATGGAGAGAATGAGTAAGGAAAGATTGTCAAAGAGGTTGTATGTGTTAGAGGTTGAGGGAAGGAGGAGAAGCGGGAGACTAAATTGAAGGTGAAAGGATGAAGTGAACAAGATTTTGAGCGATTGAGGCCTGAACATACAGGAGGGTGAAAGGCGTGCAAGGAATAAAGTGAATTGGAACGATGTGGTATACGGGGTCGACGTGCCGTCAATAGATTGAACCAGGGCATGTGAAGCGCCTGGGATAAACCATGGAAAGGTATGTGGGGCCTGGATGTGGAAAGGAATCTGTGGTTTCGGTGCATTACACATGACAGCTTGAGATTGAATGTGAACGAATGTGGCCTTTTTTGTCTGTTCCTGGCGCTGCCTCGCTGGAGGGAGGGGGGGGATGCTTTTTCGTGTGTAGCGGGGTGGCGACGGGAATGGATGAAGGAAGCAAGTATGGATATGTACATGTGTATATATGTATATGTCTGTGTATGTATATGTATGTATACGTTGAAATGTATATGTATGTATATATGCGTGTGTTGGCCTTCATGTATAAACACGTGTATGTGGGTGGGTTGGGCCATTCCTTGTCTGTTTCCTTGCGCTACCTCGCTAGCGTGGGAGACGGCGGTTAAGTGTAATATATATATATACATATATATATATATATATATATATATATATATATATATATATATATATATATATATATATATATACAAAGATTACACAAGTAGCAATTGTACGTAAGATGCAGGTAAAACCACAAGGAAACGGAAAATACGAAGTGTCAAGTGCTTTCCCATAATGGCATCGCCAGGACTAATCGCAGATAGACAGACAGGACAGAACATGATATACCAGCCGGCAAATTAAGTAAGAAATACATAAGCAAATCATGAGAACTATGAACTAATGGAACGAGTTGAAGATTACTTAAAGTGAATAATCACAAACCAAGAAATTGTAAGGGACGGAAAGGTTAATTGATAAATTTGATACATATAGAAGCCGTATGAAAACAGTTGATTTAATTTTCTTCCTCTTCCCTCCCTTCTTCTCCAGCCTTGTTGCTCCTTCCCATCTTCTCCTCCTCCTCCTCCTCCTCCTCCTCCTCCTCCTCCCTTCTCCTCTGTTTGATTGCCCTTCCTCATCTCTTGCCTTCATCCTAATTCCTTCTTACCCTTCTTTCCTGCCTGTGGGCCGCCGTACGGGCGGGCATGGAACAGTAATCGTAAGCCTCAGAACAGATAATCACGCCTCAAGTGGGAGGAACTGCCCCGCCTACCGTATTGCAACTGCCGCCTCGCATGTTCGCGCCATGTATGGCAACCCCAGAACATCTTATTCTCAGTCTGTGTTGTCTGGGATGCTGAAGGCCCTGGAACGAAGGGAGGGGAGGGAGAGAGGATTGGTAGGGGAGAGAGGAGGGAAGAAAAAGAGCTAGGCAGGGAGGAGAGAGAAGTGAAGGGAAAGACAGAAGAGAGAATGGGTAAGAGGAGAAGAACGGAGGAAAGCAGAGTGAAGTGAAAAGGAAGGAAGGGGAGAAGTCTCAGGTTTGATAGTGTACATCGCCTGTGATGAATTACGTCTCCGTCACAAGGGTTACTTACTTTTCCGTGCTTACCACACTTTCATAAATAATGGCCAGAACATGATGAGTCACCAGAGGCTGGGAGGGAGGGTGTAATGTATTCGACGGAGGTGCCACACATCACGGAGGAGGTGGTAACCGTATACTGTATCAGGAAAGCATATTAGAGAAGGTCGGGCAGGGATATTGCTCACCTTTCAGCTTGGTGTCAGTAAGTACCTGACAGAGGCTTTCAAGCCAGAGTGAAAGTAATGACACGGGAAAATAGATCTTGAACAACCACATTTGAGATCTCAGAAGGAAACGTGTTAATTCTGGATATTAAACACAGACTGTATTTCTTACCTCAGTGTCCTTTCGCATGGAAACGTCGTCTACAGATGATCAACAGAAGGATATACGAAAAGATTTTGGGAGCCAAATGTAAATGTGTCATGTCCTTGTAGACGAGAGAATTGGAAAAACAGGGACTCAAATGCAAGTAGCTAAAGGGACATTTATCTCGTGTGAGCTGTGCGGCTAGAAAGCCAAACTTCTTCCGCCTGATGAATGTTCTATCCATATCACAGTCAGAGAACCGTCAGAGTAGCTTTTACTTCCTCAAGATAAAACAGCCCTCACTCTCCTCCCGCCTATCTTTTTTTCTCTCTCTTTTTACTTTGTTTTGTTTTCCTTTCATTGCTTTTGCTAATCTATCTTCAACTTTTTCTACCTCCCTCTTGTCACCCCTGCCGTGTTCTCATCATCCCTACTCGACTGCTTTCCTCCTCTGCCCTCCTCCTTGTTATTCCCTGCCATCCATACATTCCCCTACCTTCATTACCTTTACTCATCCTCCACAACCTTCACATATTCTCCTGTATCGTCTTTTCTGTATCCTTTCTTCCACTCCTTTATTGCTCCATTTCTCCTCCACTATTTTGTCCTTATTTCACAATTTGTGTGTCTACTATATTCCTTTTGAGTACCTCCTTCGTTTCTTCCCTTCCCTCTGTCTCCTACTCCTCCTTCTCTTCTCATTTTCTGTTTACTTTCTCCTCTCTTCCTTAATACCATTCTCTCTGTCTATAGCATTATCTAATCTTTCCCTCCAACGCTATCTTGTCCCCTCTCCCTTTCTCTTTAAATCTCTCTCCTCCTCATCTACAGAGCCATATGGGATCTTGTAACTGTCCTCCAGCAGATAATCGTATTGTACATCATCAGATTTCCTGTTATATAAGCCTGTAAGTCCCTCCCATGAACTACCCTCGCGCCATTTTCCTTCATCCATCCTTTACAGGCTTATCAACCTTCTCCCTTCCCTCCACCTCATTCCTCCTCCTGTTGTCTTGACAGTCAACTTACCTTGTATTGTCCTCTTCGTCTTTCATCATTTTTCATCCTCCTCTGCTCCTGATTCTCCTTTTTTGACTTCATCCTCCTCCTATCCCCTCCATCCTTTCCACTCCTCCCTCCACCTCTACCTTCCGGCTTCGCCTTCCATCTGACTCCCTTACCGAGGTCTTGGCACTAAGGATAAGAAATGGCAGCATAAACTCCACCCAGTAAAACAATAAATCAATATTTATTCGACGCAATATTTGGGTCTCTTCTCCAGACATCACCGCGGCCACGATAAGGGAAAATTTATCGTTTATTTTGTTTTTCCAGATTTGTGTGTTTGGTGCTGTTGCTCTGCATCGTTATAATAAAACAGAAGACATATGAGGGTTTCGCACGTGAACGAAAATGAAAAAGATGCTCGTGTGGAGGGAGAGAATTTTTCAAATAAAAAAAGAAATCCTTTCACTTACGCCATCTTGGTGAAAGCAGAGGCGATATATGTCTTAGAGAAGCTAGAGACACGACGGTTGTGTGCGGCAAAGTTGTGTTTGAGAAACGAAAATATTTTATAGCCAACATCGGCTTAACAAAGAAGATAAAAGCATCATAAATCCAGATACTGTAGAAAAGGGGGAAACATTAACTCAGATATAAAATGGGAGAAGCCCCCAGCATCACTGTGTGAGAGAGGAAATTAATTCCAGTCAGTCGGTAAATCGGTTTGAAAAGACGATGAATGGATTGTATCGTATCTTAACATCAGAGGCAAAGGTTTGGGTGTTACATTACGATCGTTTAGGGAAAAAAGAGAGAGAGAGAGAGATTCGAGGGTCAGCGAACAAAACCTGTTGCATATATATTCGGTCTCTGTGTTTTATCCTCAGGATCTAAAAGATAAACCAGGATTTAGAGATGGGCAGAATGACGGTTAAATGAAATTGCCAGCTCAACAATATTCTTTATTTGGGTGTGATGCGAAGGCGTTTGAGGGCTGCGAGCTAAAACAATATATATATATATATATATATATATATATATATATATACCTGGGGACAGGGGAGAAAGAATACTTCTCACGTATTCCCTGCTTGTCGTAGAAGGCGACTAAAAGGGAAGGGAGCGGGGGGCTGGAAATCCTCCCCTCCTGTTTTTAGTTTCCCAAAAGAAGGTACAGAGAAGGGGGGCCAAGTGAGGATATTCCCTCTAAGGCTCAGTCCTGTGTTCTTAACGCTACCTAGCTAACGCGGGAAATGGCGAATATGTATGAAATGAATATGCATATTTAGTTTGTGGAGCCTGGATATGGGAAAGGAGCTGTGGTTTCGGTGCATTACACATGACAGCTGGAGACTGAGTGTGAACGAATGTGTGGCCTTTGTTGTCTTTTCCTAGGGCTACCTCGCGCGTGTTGGTGGAGTGGGGTGCCATTTCATGTGTGGCGGGGTGGCGACGAGAATGGATGAAGGCAGCAAGTATGAATATGTACATGTGTATATATGTATATGTCTGTGTATGTATATTTATGTATACGTTGAAATGTATAGGTATGTATATGTGCGTGTGTGGACGTATATGTATATGCATGTGTATGTGGGTGGTTTGGGCCATTCTTTCGTCTGTTTCCTTGCGCTACCTCGCAAACGCGGGAGTCAGCGACTAAGTATGATATAAGGTAATATATATATATATATATATATATATATATATATATATATATATATATATATATATATATATATATATATATATATATATATATATATATAGATAGATAGATAGATAGATAGATAGGTAGATAGATAAATAGATGTAGATGGATGGATATATATGTATGTGTCCCGAGGGATAGGAGGGAATGGATTTTAGCTTTTTTTTCTTTATATGTTGCGTGAGGCGTCTAAAAGGGACAGAAGCAGGGGATTGAAAATTCTCCCTTTCTTAGAGTTTTAATTTCCAAAAGAGGAGCCAAGCGAGAATTGCTCATCTTCCTCGAAGGCTCAGGTTGGGTTGTCTGAATGTGTGAGGGTGTAACCAGAATGAGGAGAAGGGTGAAAGATGTAGTATGTTTAGGGAGAGGAACATGGATGTCTTGGCTCTGAGTGAAACTAATCTCAAAAGGAAAGGGAATGAATGGTTTGAGAATGCCCAATGGAATGAATATGAGATCAGTGTGAGGTTGAGAGCAAAGGAATAAGTGGCGCTTTTGATAAAGGAAAGTTGTGGTATTGTATGAAAAAGTATCAGGAAGTGAGCCTTAGACTAAGGAGGTGAAAACGAAAGTAGATCACGAGAGACAAGTGATTGTTAGTGCCTAAAGACCTGTTGCCTGTAGCGAGAGAAGTGAGGAAGAGAAGCTAGTGCTTTAGGAGGACCAGTGTTGAATGGATCAAAAACTTTCAGGTGATGGATTCCCTCCTTTATAGTGATGGGTGATTTAAATGATAGTTTAGCTGCTGTAATTGGGGCAACTGCGGTATACGGTATGAGTTGAAATGAAAATGGGAGACAACGGGTGGTGCTGTATGCTGAAAAAGGACTGGTGATTGGAAATACCTTGTTTGTGACGAGGGAAATATATAAGTATTCATTGGTAAGTGTGGTTGATGGTGAGAAGGGATTCCTTAACTATGTACTCATTGATACCATGAATACGTCTTGAAGAGAGAGAGAGATGTTTGGACGTAGATTTACTGAGCGGGGCAGCCAGTGGGATGTATAATCACTTCTTCGTGGAGGTAATGGTAAAAATTGTCAAAGGCTTTAAGAAAAGAGGAAATAATATCGGTGGGATGAGGGTGGTGAAAGTTAGTGACATAGCAAAAAGAGATTGGGTGAGGAATGGCAGAAGAGAGTCATTGTAAATTGAGGACGTGGGCGAGGAATGGGATACATTTAAGGAAGGAGTCCGTAACACGTGTGAGAGAAGTGCGTGTGGCACGTGGAAGTTGGGATTTGGGCATGTAAGAAAAGGTAGTGAGTCATGGGATAAGGATGTTGAATTGTTAGTGAAAGAGTAAGGTGCCTGTGCATTTTCTCCTGGGAAGGAGTGGGAGTGATTGGGAAATGTACAAGACGAAGCCGGTGGAAGTCAAGAGGAAGGTGCAGTGGCTGACAGAAAGAACAAATGAGAGCGGAGATGATAGTATGTGCAAATAAATATACATACATACATGCAAATATACATACATACATACATACATATTTACAGTCTCTCTAGGTGTTTGTGGAACTCGGTTACTGGGCGTCACACTGAGCGCAAAAGTCCACTCATTTACTCTAGTGCCCCATAGTACCGAAAAAATCTGCATCAAACTTAATGTTGAGCACTATCCGTGGTTGAAACAGTCTTGTTTACATGCTGAATTTTATTTGCTGTATGCAGAATATCGTGTGTGTGTGTGTGTTTGTGTGTGTTATATCTTTCATAGTATCAAATCAGTCAGGTGACCTTGAAAGTGTCTATTTTGACCTGACACTTAAAAGTTTGGTCAAAAGTCACGTCTTAAAAGTTTGGTCAAAAGTCACGTCTTAAAAGTTTGGTCAAAGGTCACCTCTTTTCACCCAAGTGTCGTGTCGTGTCGTATAGTCTTGTTCACATGTTGTATCATCGTGTTCAAGGGTCGCAACTTCATTCTCAATTACCCTCGTGTTCCAGAGAACAAACAGATGAACACAACTGTCGTAAACACAGAGAACACTGGCAACATTGTGTCTGTCTCAGTATGTAGATGATATCTTAAGTATTTAGAAATTTTGATACACAGAACAAATTTAACAAAATTAGAACCCGAATAAAATCTGACATTACCATAAAGCCCTTGAATCTTTAGCTAAAGAAAATCTATATTCATCTGTCAACAGTACAATATGTTATTGAAGCTGTTTTATCGTATCATTTTGTGTGAATTAAAAGGAATTTCATATCCATTAGGAAGTCGTGTGTCCCTCAGCTGGAGCCGTAGTGACAGAGAGCAGTGCATTACTAAAGAGCGAAGTGAAAACACTGTCTTCTCCAATAACCAATACTGGCGCTTAACTTCTCCGGGACCGACGATTCTTAAGGGTCACATGGCAGGCCATCATATTCAGAGGTCATGCTTTCGTGTCCAGGGGCCATGCCGTCGTGCTCATGGTACCGTACCGTCGTGTTCTGTTGGTTGCACCGTCGTTGTCAAGGGTCGTATTGTTTTGTTCAAGGGTTGTACCACCATTCTCAAAAGGTTGTGCCGTCGTGCTCAAGGGTCATACCATCGTACTCAAGGGATAGACCGTTGTGCTCAAGGGTCATACCGTCGTACTCAGGGAATGCACTGTCGTGTTCAAGGATCATAATATCGTACTTAAGTGATAGACTGTCGTGTTCAAGGGTCATACCATCATACTCAAGGATTGCACCATCGTGTTGAAGATGTTAATCTAAAACAGTACTCAGAGATCAGACGCTCCGAATGAAATTACTTGGAAGAAGTGCATCCAGGGTACATTTGCGGTGGAACATCGCGCTGTGGGAAGCTACAGAACACTCCCAATTTTCAGACAACAGCTCAGTTTCTTGTCAGTAACAAAACCACCAGTGTAGTGCAAGTCCTCCTCCTTACGTTCACCTGCGTAGGTGCCGGTGTCGGGGCGGTGAGTGAGTCATAGGACCAGCGACAGAGGCAGAGTGAATAATGGTGGACGATAGCCAAATAACACACAAAAGTGGTCGGTAATGGAAACCATTACTCCATTTGTTAAACACAGTACCTGATTGCTATATATATATATATATATATATATATATATATATATATATATATATATATATATATATATATATATATTTCGCAAAATGTTGGGGAGTGATTCCACGCATGTAAGTCGGACGCTTATAGGCCAGCAGACACAGGCAGACTCACTCACGTATTTACACACACACACACACACACACACACTCACTCACTGAGGAGCATAGGGACGCTACATTCTGGGAGGTGCGAAAGGAGACAAGTACATCCAATTAGTTCCACAGCCAAAGCGGAGAGCCGTGCGTGTAGGTGCAACACTAGCAGGTGATCAGCAGCCGTTTCCGTGCTCGTGATGCGTCCTCGCTGATACCCGAACTCATTTCGAGTTCGATGACCAGTCCCGGTGGTGTTAGGTTGCCAGGCGAGACTTACTGGGGAGCAGGGGATTAGAGGAGTGACAGGGGTAAATGAAAGTCAGGTATGGTAGGATTGAACTAAGGGAAAGCAGGGAAGGAGCAGGACAATGCTAAGGAGAAAGCTAAGAAAAGTATCAGAGGAAAAAGGAGGAGGAGGAGGGTTAAAGAAAGTATGGGAAAGGGCAGGGAAGAGAGAAGAGACTAAGAGAAAGGGAAGAGAAAAGTCGGGAATGGGTAGGAAGGGAGCAGGATATGTAAAAGAGGGTGAAAGAAAACAGCGGAAGAAAGAGAAAGTAGAAAGGCAAGGGAAAGGCAGAAACTGGAGAAAAATGAGAATAAACCAGATGGTGGAAGGAAAACCTGCATCGTAGGTGGCATTGTGTGGAGGGAGGGACTTGGTTGATGTGGCCCCAAAGCTGATACTGGAGTGGACGAATTTCACGTTCAAATTGTTCAGTAAAAGCATAATGATAACTTTGTTGCTCGAACTCCAATGAATATGCAACAGGAAATATCAACGAGGTCGTACCACTGGTGCCGAGGGTATTTTTCAAACCATTAACTCGGAAAGCATCGTAATGGGTACAACAACCCGGCTGTTAGCGAATGCACAAGTGCATAAAACAAATGTTAACTGTGGGAGGAGTATCATCATTTGCAGGACAGAAATTAAACACCATCGCTGACATCTGTTGATGTGTATAAACGCCACGTGTCGGATTCGAACATTGGGTACGCCGTCTAGCGACTCAAGCCACACACACAAAAAAAGACATCAGACACCAGATATCTAATATTTTTACCTGTGCCTCGACCTCAACTCTGTAGAGGTAGCTCTGTTGATATATTGCTGATGTGTGTCGGGTTAAGCAATAAGAGCTTTGAATATATAGCAGAAATTACCCTTGTGAAATAGCCCCGAAATGAATATAGCTTTGAGTACTTAATAAGCCTTTGAGCTGGAACATTATTCAGTCGTACTCAAATCTTTGAATAAGAATAGAGTTCTTGGGGTAAAATAACATACACACACCGTATTATGAGCTGTAATCTTACATATGGATTCCATTCTACGAACACAGCTTCGTATGTTTACCTCCCAATACTATCCTTTTCTCGTCCGGAAAATTGACATTGCTGGGCGGGAGTGGAATCGTTGTCTTCCTTCATCACACTTTGTTTACGTTATGGTCCGGTGGTTCCGGCCATTGTGGGAGAAAGTTACTCAAACACTAGGGGATGGTGGGTAGCAGAAGGGACCCCCACCTCTCCTGAATGAAGAACCAATCAACTCCAGGCGTGTTAGGGTGTATGGACCAGGAGAAGAAGAGTCAGGGGGTTGTTTCTATAGCGTTGTGGCACGGCAACCTCTTTCTCGAGTTGGCGATTGAATTGCACAAGTGAGATTGTTATAACGTTCCTCTTGTATCACTGAAGTATGTCTTTATGCTGTATCATGAGCTTAAAGTCTGCTCTGGTTGCACTACTCACTCACACAGTGACCCAGATTCATCTTACGTCTTAGAGGCCGTATAGCAATTATCATAATGAAATGTACTAACTTGTATGGTTGAATGACAGTAGTACAACACATGACCAGAGAGCCATGTTGAAATTCTTGCTGCGCATCAAGACTAATTTGCGTCTCATAACGGAGCGGTCCTTCTGCTCCAATTCATAACTCATGACTCATTGATCCAGATAGCATGTCCCGAACCTAGTGATCATGTAACTCCTTCCTGAGCGGCCATTTTTCATTCTGTTTCGTTACGATTATGAGTAAGTGGTCCTGTTTCTGTCCATGAATGAGTGGTCCCGTTTCAATTCATGAGTGAGTGGTTCCTTTACAGCGTATGAGTAATTGGTCCCGTTGGAATCTGTGGTTCTGTTGCAATCTATAATTGAGCGACCCTTTTGCAGTTCATAAATTGGCCACCATATTGCACCTCATGACTGAATGGCCACGTCTCAGCCTTCATTATTTAAATGAACATGTGCCAGCTCTTACATTTTCTGACATCTCCGACATTTCTCATTTGTCTGATTGGCCATATCATAACCCCAATATGATTCAGTGAGCGTATCATGACCCTAAAGGCTCTTGGCTCTCTGTGTTACGTCCCTGATATGACTGATTGGCCATATTGTAACCCTAACATAACTGACACACCAAAGGTTAACCCTGACCTAATTAAGTGGGAATACTGTGATGACTGACTGATTTGATTGGTCATGTTTTGGAACATCGAAATGAGAGAGAGAGAGAGGCCACTGTGTATTATCAAAGGACAGGCTGGTTAGATGTGTAACCCTACGACGAATGAGTGATCATGATGTAAAATTGAATCGGTTGATACCTTTCACCTGTAACGTTAGTGAGTGGCCATGATATGTCGTAACAAAGCCTGTTGGCTATGCTGGAACAATGCTATGAGTAGATTCTCAGGACGTAACTCGGTTATAACCAAGCACTCATGTTTTTTACGTCACTTAAATGAGCTTAATGGGTGAGTTGCCTCCACCGTCCGAGTGCCTCATGTTACCCTGACATGACTGAACGATCATATTGTATACCTGACTGCATGAGTGAGTAGTCTTATAACTATGACATGACAAAATGATCATGTCGCTGCCCTGACATGTTGTAACACTGATAGGAGTGACTGATGATTATGTTGTAAGCCTGACATGATCTATTGATAACCCATGTCTGCCAGAGATGAAGGAATGACCATGTTGTCAGCTAGACATGATCAAGTAATCATCTGCCTCGCTAAGATGGCTGATAGTGCATGACCCTGGCACATCTTGAGTGGCCACGTATGGCTGACAGTGTCAGACTGACTGACCGTCTTATAACCGACATAAGTGACGGTGGATGAGACCTGACGAATTGAGTGACCATTTCGTTATGGTGACCTGTTTGAGTGATCCTGGAACGCTAGTATGACGAAGTGATCATACTGTTCCCACAACATAAGTCGGTCGTCATTTTATAATCTTGACTTTACTCATTCTTCCTGTCATGACGCACATGTCTTGAGTTTTTCTGCTGTATTTCATGACTGAGTGGGCGTATTCCAGCCTTTGGCTAACATGAGAGACCACATGTTTATTTTGCAATGTGGTCCTGATATGTTAAAGTGACTAAGCTGTGTAAGCCTGACTCAAATGAGAGGCTGTATTTCAGTCTCAGCATAAGAGAAGTTCTGTAACGCAACTCATGACTTAAGGGCTTCCTGGGATGAATGACATGGGCTGTCTCGTCTACCAGTGACGGATGAAGGAGTTGGCATAACGTTGTGTTATCTCGTGGAGACACAAACCTCTTTCTGTCATCTGGGGGAACAGGAGTAGTGATATAGAGGAAATGTTATACATGGAAAAGATCATCGCAAAATATGATATATATATATATATATATATATATGACCTCAACTTCATATGAAAACTCCGTGAACTTCAGCAGCTCTACAAACATTTCCATCTCACGGGACCAGGAGATAAAGGCCACTGGCATATCCCCACCCCTCGTAAACTTGTGCCTTGTTTCTTATATTTTTGCCTTAGAGAAACAGGAGTTGAGGATCTCTGGTGCATCTCCACACGTCGTAAACTTTTGCCTTCGTGTTTTTTTTTTTTTTTCCTGCTCAAGCATAATCCCCTCCCACAGCAACTCAAGTTACGGAACGTATTCACAACAGTTTCCTCAAGTCTATTCCCAAGTGTTGTTTGAGGGCTAATTCCACTTCCTTTTAGATTCTTGGACGACAAGAAATGCCACATTTTCCAAAGGCGCAGCGTCTGTTACGAAAGCCGACTTGAAGTTCTTTTATATCGTTAGGTAATAACATGTTCCTTTTGCAGCCTGTCACTGAGTTGTATGAGAGTAGACCTCATAAATTTTCCCTTGTGTGACCCACAGTGGTCCATTCTGAGGCCGTTGGCAAGTGAGTGTGGGAGATAGAAACGAGTGATAGTTTGTTCCTCGCGAATCCATATTTTTTTTTTTTTTTTACAGTTTGCACTGCAGCACCGCAGGCTGTCACAGCAGACTTTGAGGCGCCCTTGCAGAGTACGAATTTCTCCACAGCTACTGACGGATTTTCCTCCCTACAAAATTACGTAGTTTCCCTTCTCCTGTCAGGATAGAGGTTTCTTCGTAAGGAAAAGCGAATTTTATATCATCATTTCATAAAAAATGGACGATTTGAATGTCATGTTCTAAGCATGAGAACTGCTAATGTGTGATTTCGGTCAAATTCGTGAAACTAATAAGTAATAACAAGGGAATAGAAAATTATTGCCAAGATGAATGTTTCTGTCGAAAATTGGTCACAGAAATTTCACTTAATGAAGTCAGTTTACTGATCTGGTTTGAAACGAAATAGAAACAAGATCGAAAAAGGCATGAAGTGACTTCGATCTAATACCAACATATGAAACCATTGTGAGAGAGTGGAGGATAGAAGAGGTGTATTAAACAGTTGTTCTTGCTTAGTTCGTTAGTTAGTTAGTTAGCTAGTTAATTAGTTAATTAGTTCGTTCGTTCGTCAGCTCGTGCTGCTGAACTTCACCGCTCAATACTGAAATCTACAATGAATTGATAGTTGTATCTTCAGGTTGCCGTGGATGGCCAACATATCAAGCAGTAAGGTAAGGCTGTGTATCACAATGTCTTTCCATAGACGGTACCCAGAGATCTGAGTGGAATTTGTTTACCCGCCGTTGAGACTACCACAAGTCACTGACTAATGTCGCTAATGTTATATCTCTTCTAGAATGAGAACATTCATTACTGCAGTAAAACATGAAACTATGGCAGTGATATTTCTGTTTGTTTTGTCTCTCACAGATAGCCACACAACGGTTGTTTTGCTTATGATTACTAGTTGTCTATATGTTGTTCTCGACGACATGTTTTCCCCTTACCAGTCTCACTGCTTTTCCCTCACAACTCACGAATATCCTCCAACAACCAGGGGAAACCACGAATGTCTTTCCCAGCGACGACTACTCCACCATCACACACACACTACGAATTCTAATTCAGGATACATGCGTTTTGTTCACAATACACGGTTACCACTTGATCATGTGTACACTCATGGTTCACCAACCAACAAACGCTTCATGTCGTAACCAGTTGGGGAAATTGCGTGTTTTTTTATGTTAGCTGAGACGGCACGGGCTGCTGAGGCCCTAATCAAGGCCATCCCATTAACGCTATATATATAATGTATATATATATATATATATATATATATATATATATATATATATATATATATATTAGCTTGAGCCAGGTTCCCATTGTATCGACTAACCCTTAAGGGTGGATGAACAGCTGGGTTGACTGTGCACTGACTGCCGCAACCAGTATTCCAACCTATGCGCTCGAGCCTGGGCTGCCCGTGAATGCGTCTCGGTCAGAAACACTGTAACCGCTACACCTCGTCTTCTACTGTTCATCCACGGATCACGAGCCTTGCCTCATTAACAGAAAACGTGTTGCCACCCATCCCCTCCCACCATCTTCGACCTGCCAGTGACCTGCCTCGCAAGACGAAAGTCTCTCTCTCTCTCTCTCTCTCTCTCTCTCTCTCTCTCTCTCTCTCTCTCTCTCTCTCTCTCTCTCTCTCTCTCTCTCTCGGGGCTTTAGTGTGGACATAAAACTATATTCCGACAATACACCGCGTGGAACCCACCTCCTCCGCCAGTCATCATGTCTCGGGTCATTTATTTGGTGTGTGTGTGTGTGTGTGTGTGTGTGTGTGTGTACTCCTCCAGGCACCGTCTCTCGTTATTTTGCTTATATGAGTATTTGTCATCGTGTGTCGTGTCCACCTAGCCTTTATATAAGTTTAGTCTGTTTATGTAGTGCCTAGCTATCGCCTTCAGTGTCTACACTCTCTCTCTCTCTCTCTCTCTCTCTCTCTCTCTCTCTCTCTCTCTCTCTCTCTCTCTCTCTCTGTCTCTACTACCACCTTTCCTCCCACTTCCCTCCTTATTTGTCCGTGCCCCATCTTCTTCCCCCTCTCCCCCACCAGCCTCCCACCACCCAGCCCCTCACAGCTCTCATCCCCCTGCCAGCGGGCGCAGGGGGGGGGGGGGGGGGGAGGGGGGTTAACAGGGGTGCCCAAGGGCCCAGGGCCGACCTAGGCTATCGACCGCGGACACTCCTCACTTGTACGTTGAGTGTTGACACTGTCCACCTTCAGTTACTCAGAATTATTTCTTGATATATATATATATATATATATATATATATATATATATATATATATATATATATATATATATATATATATATATATATTATATTTTCTCATTATACTTTGTCGCTGTCTCCCGCATTAGCGAGGTAGCGCAAGGAAACAGACGAAAGAATGGCCCAACCCACACACATACACATGTATATACATACACGCCCACACACGCACATATACATGCCTTTACATTTCAACGTATACATACATATACATACACAGACATATACATATAAACACATGTACATATTCATACTTGCTGTCTTCATCCATTCCCGTGGCCACCCCGCCACACATGAAATGGCACCCCCCTCCCCCCCCAGCGCGCGCGCGAGGTAGCGCTAAGAAAGGACAACAAAGGCCACACTCGTTCACACTGTCTCTATCTGTCACGTGCAATACACCGACATCGCAGCTCCCTTTCCACATCCAGGCACCACAAAACTTTCCATGGTTTACCCAAGACGCTTCACATGCCCTGGTTCAATCCATTGACAGCACATCGACCCCCGGTATATCGCATCGTTCCAATTCACTCTCTTCCTTGCACGCCTTTCACCCTCCTGTATGTTCAGGCCCCGATCGCTCAAGATCTTTTTCACGCCATCCTTCCACCTCCAGTTTGGTCTCCCACTTCTCCTCGTTCCTTCCACCTCTGACACACATATCCTCTTTGCCAATCTTTCATCACTCATTCTTTCCATGTGACCAAACCATTTCAATACATCCTCTTCTACTCTCTCAAATAAACTCTTTTTATTACCACACAAATCCCTTAATCTTTCATTACTTACTCGATCAGACCACCTCACACCACATCTTGTCCTCAGACATCTCATTTCCAACACATCCACCCTCCTCGCAACCATATAACATTAATGGAACCACTATTCCTTCAAACATACCCATTTTTGCTCTCCGAGATAACGTTCTCGCCTTCCACACATTCTTCAACGCTTCCAGAACCTTCGGCCCCTCCCCTACCCTGTGACTCATTCCGCTTCCATGGTTCCATCTGCTGCTAAATCCAGTGCCAAATATCTAAAACACTTCACTTCCTCCAGTTTTTCTCCATTCAAACTTACCTCCCAATTGACTTGTCCCTCCACCCTACTGAACCGAATAACCTTCTGCAGTTTCTCACCCGAATCAGCCACCAGCGCTGTATCATCAGCGAACAACAACTGACTCACTTCCCAAGCCCTCTTATATACAACAGACTGCATACTTGCCCCTCTCTCCAAAACTCTTGCTTTCACCTCCCTAACAACCCCATCCATAAACAAATTAAACGACCATGGAGACATCACGCATCCCGACATAACGCAAACCGACATTCACTGAGAACCAGTCACTTTCCTCTCCTCCTACTCGTACAAATGCCTTACATCCTCGATAAAAAAAAAAAAATTCATTGCTTGTAGCAACTTGCCTCCCACACCATATACTCTTAATACCTTCCACAGAGCATCGCTATCAACTCTATCATATGCCTTTTCCAGATCCATAAATGCTACATACAAATCAATTTGTTTTTCTAAGTATTTCTCACATACATTCTTCAAAGCAAACACCTGATCCACACATCCCCTACCACTTCTGAAACCACACTGCTCTTCCCCAGTCTGATGCTCTGTACATGCCTTCACCCTCTCAGTCAATACCCTCTCATATAATTTCCCAGAAATACTCAACAAACTTATACCTCTGTAATTTGAACACTCACCTTTATCCTTATTACCTTTGTACAATGTCACTATGCATGCATTCCGCCAATCCTCAGGCGCCTCACCATGAGCCATACATACATTGAATATCCTCACCAACCAGTCAACAACAGTCGCCCCCTTTTATAATAAATTCCACTGCAATACCATCAAAACCCGCTGCCTTGCTGGCTTTCATCTTCTGCAAAGCTTTCACTACCTCTTCTCCGTTTTCCAAATCAGTCTCCCTGACCCTCTGACTTATGTATATATATATATATATATATATATATATATATATATATATATATATATATATATATATATATATTTTTTTTTTTTTTTTTTTTTTTTTGCTTTGTCGCTGTCTCCCGCGTTTGCGAGGTAGCGCAAGGAAACAGACGAAAGAAATGGTCCAACCCACCCCCATACACATGTATATACATACGTCCACACACGCAAATATACATACCTACACAGCTTTCCATGGTTTACCCCAGACGCTTCACATACCCTGATTCAATCCACTGACAGCACGTCAACCCCGGTATACCACATCGATCCAATTCACTCTATTCCTTGCCCTCCTTTCACCCTCCTGCATGTTCGGGCCCCGATCACACAAAATCTTTTTCACTCCATCTTTCCACCTCCAATTTGGTCTCCCACTTCTCCTCGTTCCCTCCACCTCCGACACATATATCCTCTTGGTCAATCTTTCCTCACTCATTCTCTCCATGTGCCCAAACCATTTCAAAACACCCTCTTCTGCTCTCTCAACCACGCTCTTTTTATTTCCACGCATCTCTCTTACCCATACGTTACTTACTCGATCAAACCACCTCACACCACACGTTGTCCTCAAACATCTCATTTCCAGCACATCCATCCTCCTGCGCACAACTCTATCCATAGCCCACGCCTCGCAACCATACGACATTGTTGGAAACACTATTCCTTCAAACATACCCATTTTTGCTTTCCAAGATAATGTTCTCGACTTCCACACATTTTTCAAGGCTCCCAGAATTTTCGCTCCCTCCCCCACCCTATGATCCACTTCCGCTTCCATGGTTCCATCCGCTGCTAGATCCACTCCTAGATATCTAAAACACTTTACTTCCTCCAGTTTTTCTCCATTCAAACTTACCTCCCAATTGACTTGACCCTCAACGCTACTGTACCTAATAACCTTGCTCTTATTCACATTTACTCTTAACTTTCTTCTTTCACACACTTTACCAAACTCAGTCACCAGCTTCTGCAGTTTCTCACATGAATCAGCCACCAGTGCTGCATCATCAGCGAACAACAACTGACTCACTTCCCAAGCTCTCTCATCCCCAACAGACTTCATACTTGCCCCTCTTTCCAAAACTCTTGTATTCACCTCCATAACAACCCCATCCATAAACAAATTAAACAACCATGGAGACATCACACGCCCCTGCCGCAAACCTACATTCACTGAGAACCAATCACTTTCCTCTCTTCCTACATGTACACATGCCTTACATCCTCGATAAAAACTTTTCACTGCTTCTAACAACTTGCCTCCCACACCATATATTCTTAATACCTTCCACAGAGCATCTCTATCAACTCTATCATATGCCTTCTCCAGATCCATAAATGCTACATACAAATCCAGTTGCTTTTCTAAGTATTTCTTACATACATTCTTCAAAGCAAACACCTGATCCACACATCCTCTACCACTTCTGAAACCACACTGCTCTTCCCCAGTATATATATATATATATATATATATATATATATATATATATATATATATATATATATATATATATATATATATAGGTGGGGGTGTTCCCTTGGGGGCCCGGTCCTCTGTTCTTGGCGCTGCCTCGCTATGCGGGAAGTGGCATATATATATATATATATATATATATATATATATATATATATATATATATATATATATATATATATATATGTATATATATGTATATTGTGTGTGCGGCGGGGTGGCGACAGGAATGGATGAAAGGCAGCAGGTATGGATATGCGCATGTGTATATATAGGTGTATGTCTCGGTATGTATACGATGAAATGTATATGTATATGTGTGTGTGTGGGCGTTTATGTATATACATGTGTATGTGGGTGCGTTGGGCCATTCCTCGTCTGTTTCCTTGCGCCACCTCGCTAACGCAGGAGACGGCGGCTAAGTATAATAAAAAAAAATATATATATATATATATATATATATATATATATATATATATATATATATATATATATATATATATCTTTTCTTTCATACTATTCGCCATTTCCCGCATTAGCGAGGTAGCGTTAAGAACAGTGGACTAGGCCTTTGAGGGAATATCCTCACCTGGCCCCCTTCTCTGTTCCTTCTTTTGGAAAATTAAAAAAAAAAAAAAATGAGAGGGGAGGATTTGCAGCCCCCCGCTCCCTTCCCTTTTAGTCGCCTTCTGCGACACGCAGGGAATACGTGGGAAGTATTCTTTCTCCCCTAACCCTGGGGATTATATATATATATATATATATATATATATATATATATATATATATATATATATATATATATATATATAATACATATGTGTGTGTGTGTGTGTGTGTGTGTGTGTGTGTGAGTGTGTGTGAGATGTGAGAGCAGTACTTCATACAAGGACGGATCATTTCTTTATATAAACGGAGCAACTGTTCAGAAGAAAAAATTATTACTTATAAACAGGACTCCTAGTTTCTTAGAGGCAGACTTAGCTCTTTCCTCAATGTGGGTTTTCCAAGAAAGAGTTGATATTACAGTAATACCACAGATATTTAATAAGTCAAGAGGTGGAATTACATAACCGTCATAGGAGAAAGGAAAGTTGTAAGGAATTCTCATTAGAAAGATGGGTAGAAACTGGGTCTTAGAGGCAAGAAACTTCACCAGATTTCGTCTGCCCCACTGAGATATCCTGTTCAAATCTGAGTTTATTGAGGAAGTTGTGTCGAGACGAGATGCAGATCGAGTTACTTTGAGAAGAAGAATCAGAATTGAGGATATGGAGGAATGAATGTTGAGTTGTCAGCGTATGAATGCATTTGGGTATTTATGGAATAGGGGAAATCGTTAAAAAAAAAGAGAAAAAAAAAACGTTTAGGAGACAGGACCGAACCTTGAGGGATGTCGCTGATAATGGAGGAAGTGAGAAGCTAATCCATCAACAACCGTGGAGGTAGATCGGTCAGAGAGGAAGCTAGGCATAAGAGAGCAAAATGAGGAGGAAAGCCAGAAGATGGGAGCTTAGAGATGAGATCCCGATGCCACACCCTGTCAAAAGTTTTGTCTATGTCAAGGGCAACTACGTAGGATTCCCAGAATCTTTCAGGGATGATGACCAGACATTAGTAAGATAGGAAAGAATATAACCAATGGATCTCTCCTTACGGAAGCCATACTGGTGATCAGCGAGAAGACTGTGAGATTCAAGATGTCTGAGGATATGAGAATTGTGGACAGATTCAAAGACTAGAAATGGCGAATGTCAAAGCAACAAGACTATGGTTTCGAGGGATTAGAACGGTCACCCTTCTTGGTTGATTGTCATGATAGAAAAGTGGTCCATGTTAGGGAAGCTTGGGGACAACTGTTAAAACAAGGTAACCCACAGCAACCGATAGAATTTTACTGAAGAGTCTTAGGATACATGTATGGGGTGACAAGTAAAACGTATTTTTTATTTTCAGTGGAAAAGGTCGATTAGATGTATATTTAGACAGACACACATATAGACACATGAACTAGCAGCTCACACACACACACACACACACACACACACACACACACACACACACACACAGAGTAAAGTCAGCATCAGCTTCGGGATATCCCCTCCCCTCCTCCTCCCCCCTTATCTCTGGGGCAACCTGTTACATTAACGAGTATCGATGTGTATGTGTTATGTCATTGTATCTATCGTCATTCAATCTGGTTTTTGTATTCTGTTTCATGTTTCTAGACATTTTCGTACGTGTTGAAACCATAATGATTCTCACTTTTGTAATGGCATTTTAGTAATTGGTAATTATTATGTTCATTTACATTAATTCGTGTGCTTACTTTATACTTTGTATTTCATTTTCATTGTATGTGATGTTACAGTACGGTGTTCATGATCCATTTACATATGCCAACAGAGAAACTACGCTCCACAGCTGGTAGAAAGTCTTGAGTTAACTGTGATTAGGTTATCTTTTGAAGTGGTCATTGATTAGCCAGATAGGTAAGTAAGTAGTCATGTAGGTAGGTAGGTTAGTCAGTGAAATCATGAAAACTGTTCTCTGGACGTGTATTCACAATTCATTCTTCTCGCATTCCATCCAACCGTAGCAATCCTCACAGTCTCTCGTCGTACCTCACCTCTCACTCACCATCGGTAACTTTTCCCTACGCAGCTGAGACACTGGAGTGTGCAGCTTCGATATCTTGTAGTCGACTTCACCTGGTCCTCCATGAGGCTTGTTATCAAATTGCGTCATTGGTTTCCTATAGAAGACATAATACGCGCTTATCCTCTGCCTTATGGCAGGTTGAGTATATGATAGTTTGGTTGTTAGTACAATTGATGTAGAATCTGATGAACCGGTTGTATCGGGGTTCTTATCTACCCATTGGATGAACTTCGTCATGCCTGAGTTATCTACCGTGAAGTTTAATTTTCAACGTTGGTAGTATTGCCTTTCCTCGTCCTCTTCCTGCAGTTATAATTTGTTCATGCTCAGGTGCCATTTGAGTCACGCCCTAGCAAATTTTCATAACATTTGACGAGAGAAACAGACACTCTGCTGCCGCTGCTCCTCCCTCCTCTTGACCGTGCACCTCACACCTGTCACTTGGTGTCTCTCCTGCGGTGCGTGAGGGCGTTCTGTGGAGGGGATTCCTCGCCAGCATGACACCAAGCTGCACCACCGTCCTGCTGTCTGGCGCTGACCCAGAGGCTTAGTGCACACCTGCAGACTCTGTTTGGTGAGAGAAGCTTTAAACTTCCCACTGACTTCGATCTTGCGAGTTTCTGCCGACATATCGCAGTTTCATGTGAGGTGGTTGTAAACGTTCACTCATGAAGAAGAAAGTCGCTACTGGTCATGAATTCCGATAAGGATGATATGAGAAAGAAAGATGATGAATCGTGGACAAAATCTATCACGAAACATTTTCTTAGGAGGCTGAAGTGAGCACCATGACAGCACTAAGGATCCTCTCGGTAGCAGGTTTTGCTAAATAGGGGATGACACGAGCCACCTCACGCCCCAAATCAGTAATCAAAAGAGACAGAGCATCAAGGGTCATATATAAGATGGATATGTTATCCTCCAAGTTACAAGTATTCAGACCTAAATAAACACTTATCGAATACAACGCAGTCCAGCGTAAACGTTCAGTACATGTGATACACGAGGAAGACTTTTGGTAGAAGTAAGCAGACGAATGACGAAAAAAAAAGATCGATGTGAAGAACCTGTTGTGTATGGGAGAAGAAATGAAGGAACGGTTGTCCGCGTATCACTTGATAGGCTGTTCGTCCACACCGCCACGCGCCGCTTGGACGCAACTCTCTTACATGTCATTTGCTGTATTTTGGTTCAATTTTAACAAGATTATCTCGTCAGTGGCAGTGTTTCATTTAATTCAGTTGCCCTTTTGATTTCCTTTCTAGCAGTCAACTGCATCACCCCGGCTATTGACCAGACCTTTATGGGTCAGGTCAAAGGCCAGTGATGTCGAGGGCCGGGTCAAAGGCCACTGATGTCGAGGGTCAAGTGAAGTCACATTTGGCCTGGGTGAAGTGATGATGCGTTTGTCGAGAGTGAGATGAAGATGGTTCTGTTGAAGGTAGCGACAGTTACAGACAAAGGCCTTATGTGAGCATGTCCAGTCTCTAGCTCGCACATGAATATTCCGGGACCAGTGTCTCACAGCCACAACCTAACTCCACACTCTTGAGTCACCTTGACGGCTTCAAATGCCCGTCGTCCCCACATACCACACAAATTCTCTCTCTCTCTCTCTCTCTCTCTCTCTCTCTCTCTCTCTCTCTCTCTCTCTCTCTCTCTCTCTCTCTCTCTCTCTCTCTCTCTCACTAACATGGATTTCCCGAGCCCTATAAAGTCTTCTTTACTTGGCCTTTCCATGATATTATCCTCGGTCTCCCCATCCCGCATGTTCCTTCATTTTCTGATAGTCTTTGTGTCAATCTCTCCTCACTCATCCTCTCCGTGTTTCCAAACCGTGTCAACAGACCCTGGTTCCCCCTTTCATTCTGATTAAGTTCACAGTCGCGTGTCCCTGTCATTTTCATTTCTTAAACAATCAGCTTGTCTCTCACCGGATGACTCCTTGTAGTGTGACACTACCACCACATTCACCCTCTGCCTATCTTTTTGTTCAAGGTTGAAGACTTGTATCACTGTTGCGATAATCATGCGTTCATTTGTATTGATCTTTGCTCTTACGGATGCGCTGGCCATTCCTCTCAAGCACCCCTTAAAACGCTTAAGCCCGTAGACATCTCTATCCCCTGACTCGCCTCATCACCCCATTCTTCCATCCACTACAATTGTACAAGTAGATAACTAAAGCGGTGCACTTCTTTTGCGTCATCTGAGGAGCTTACAGTCAGTCAGACAGCTCTGCCCTAACCTCCCGCTGCACCTCATACCTTACTTCTGTTCACGTTAACTTTTAACTCTCTTCTTGTGCACACGCTTCCAAACTCTCACCAGTACCTAAAGATTAGAATCTGTTACCCAGGCTGTGTCATCGGCAAACAAGAAATGCCCCGAGCCGTCCCTCTTACCGCTGCCTGCATACTGCAGACTCGATCCTTGTTCCAGACCATCACATATACCTCCCTCATCACCCAGTCCATAAGCAAGCTCAACAACCATGGCGACATCAAATATCCTTGGCGGTAGACCCATCTTTACCGAGAGCCACGCACCCTCCTCCCATCGTATTCACACACATGCCTTACGTCCCCGATAGAAACAAACTGTATATATAACTTCGAGTTTACTTCATATATAGCAACTGCGGCATCTCTCATAATGCATCTCTGTCAGCCTTATTATGCGCTGGTTCATAAATACTTTACCTTTCCTGAAACCACAGTGCACCTCCTCGGTCACAGCACCTCTCGTCCATACACCTTACCAGTTATACTCATCAGACTTATACCTTTATGATTCGAATATCTAATCTTTGTTCTTCTTGCCGGTATGGACCTTGTCAAATCAGGGTTCTCATCTTGGGCCTGAGTCACCAGTCAACAATGTCGTCACTTCCTTTTTTAAGAAATATGACTGCATTCCCATCCACTCCCCGACGCCTTGCTACACCTAAGAGTTTTGCAAGGTACATTATCTCCGTAGCGTTGACTATCTCTCCCTGCACCATAACTTCCACCAAAGACACTGCATCATCCTTCATATCATCTGGTAAATCAAGAAATTCTTGAAAATACTCCATTCCATTTCATATCTTCTCTGGCTGTTTACACTGACCAATCTGCTCTCTCTTTTGTTGCGCTATTTCTCTATTTCTCTCGCTCTTCTCTTCCTTTTAAGCATTTTCCAATTATCTCTGAAGTTCACTAGTGCTCTGTTCTCATCTCTCATTTGCTCTTTTCATTAACTTGTGTACCTCCTGCCACTTTTCCTTGTATTCTTAATTATTATCATTCCATCCCTGCAAGTGCCGACCCTACACACACACACACACACACACACACACACACACACACACACACACACACACACACACACACACACACACACACCTCCATTTAACTAACAATTCAACCTAGATACCTCGATACCTTATGCTCCGCTTCTGCGCTAGGTTTCGTTTACTCTCATCCTATGCCATTGCTCATAGTCATTCATAATGTCTCCGCACACACAGTACACTTCTTAACCCATTTACTTACATCCCTTCTTTCACACGTATATCATTCTGGCTTTCCTTAAATCCATCGCTAGCAACTTCCACTCTCACCTCCACCAAGAAAGGATCAAACACCCAACCTGCCACTCTTCTCAGCACGTTCACATTCAGTAAGCTCTTTCCACGACTTCGATTTAACGCATAATCCATTTAGGCCCGTAAACTCTCAAGCTCAATACCAACCTTATTTTCATCGTTATTACACAGCTCCGAAACCTGATCATAAATGTGCCAGTAGGAAAATGCAGTAGTTCCTTTCCTGCAACTCTGGATGTTATCCGCTTGCTTTACAAGGGTGCTCGTTATCGCCACTCCCGACCAAACGCCAACTGTATCTTCTCTTCTTTATCCTCCATCCTCTACTGTCCAGCCCTTCCTCTCCAACCTCTTCTTTCTAAACGTTCTTACTCTCTCCTATTACCCTACACCGTATCTCTGTCCACCTATCCTTCATCCACTTCCTTCATGACATCCCATTTCTTTCGCTCACATTACTTTTTGTCATTGCTGTGTCTCCTTCCTTTCCTTTTACTTCATTTTTTTTTTCGTCCATTCACTTGCTTCCCCACCATCTTTCCCTTTTTTTTTCCTTTATACTTTGATTTTTCACATTTCTTTCTTTCCCTTTGTCCGTTCCTCTCACTACATCTGTTCTTACCTTCATCTTTCCCTCCTATCTTCCTCTTCCTCCAGCTTCCCCTTTCCATCTCGTCCAAGATATCCCCCTCCATCTCCTTATCCCATTTCCAGGCATCCCTTCCCCTCCATTTACCACTCATTATCTCCACCTTCTTTCCTTCCCCTCCCTTCCCCTCCACCTCCCGTCCCACGAGGGTTGTGCTGCCGTCGCACCGAGTGTCCTGATGACGTCATCCTGCCAAGCGCCCGCTCTTCTTTCTATTTCCCTCACGTGACGTAAGACTAGCGAGGCTCAATCAGAAACATGGCCATCTGTTTGTCCTTCTTTATATTGTTGTTACTTCCTATATATATATATATATATATATATATATATATATATATATATTTTTTTTTTCTTTTTTCTTTCAAACTGTTCGCCATTTCCCGCATTAGCGAGGTAGCGTTAAGAACAGAGGACTGGGCCTTTGAGGGAATACCCTCACCTGGCCCAATTCTCTGTTCCTTCTTTTGGAAAATTAAAAAAAAAAAAAAAAAAAAAAAAAAAAAAAAAAAAAAAAAAAAAAAAAAAAAAAAAAACGAGAGGGGAGGATTTCCAGCCCCCCGCTCCCTCCCCTTTTAGTCGCCTTTTACGACACGCAGGGAATACGTGGGAAGTATTCTTTGTCCCCTATCCCCAGGGATATATATATATATATATATATATATATATATATATATATATATGTTCCCTTTTTTATCTACAGAGAAATGAAACACGATAAGTTCCCAAGTGCACTTTCATGTAATGATCACATCATCAGTTATACAACGAAGAGACGTAGCTAGGGCGCCATATATATATATATATATATATATATATATATATATATATATATATATATATATATATATGTATATGTGTGTGTGTGTGTGTATGGAGATAGATAGATACATTGATAGATATAGATATAGATATGAATACGGGAATAGATTTCAACGAATATTTGGGCGATCATCAGGGAATCAATAGGGAATTGGTATATCTGTTAAAGATATTTAAGTGACCGTAATCAAGAGGATTCAATCATATTTGCATGGAAATGCGTTATGATTATCAGAAAATACATCTGGATGAATGAATCGAATATCGTAATCGAAATAGATTAACGTAATCAGGAGATCAATGAATATACCACTCGAAATAAATTAGCATAATCAGGTGATCAAAGGAAACAAGTTTTCGAAATGAATCATCAGGGTTCTGGGCTTTGCATACTGGACGGGAGGAGTTGTCGTGCTCGCGAGACTAATTCATCCTGATCAGGTATTAAACTTCCGTGCTCAAAGGATTCATTTGTTTTCTTTACTTGTCTGAGTGGCTGGTCTCGGAGGGTCTCACCCTCTGTACATTCTCTCTCTCTCTCTCTCTCTCTCTCTCTCTCTCTCTCTCTCTCTCTCTCTCTCTCTCCCCGAATCACCAGGCTCACCAGTGCTCCACCCGCCTCAAGCTTTATAATACCCCAGCTTTTCTTGCGGCTCCTCCCCACCCACTGCCAGACCTCCCCCAGCTCTCCTACTGTGTGGCTTCGTCCTTCTGTCACCCCAGCGTCGTGACCTCCAGGTGTCCCACATCCCGAGCGTCTTTCATCTTTCACCCACTTATATCCTGCCACACTTGTCGCCTCCCTCCAGCTGTAACGACGACCCTCACCCCTCCTCTCCTCCTTCCAGGCCCAGGTCTGTGGCACTAGTTTCCCAGCGTGATGTAGTCTTCTCCTCAGCCTGGACTTTTAAAGTAGGCCTACGAGCTTCACCTCGAGAGAAAACAGGAAGAGAAACGTAATCTCGAGAGGGAAAGGTGTGTGTGTGTGTGTGTGTGAGTGGTCGTGTAGTTTTTAATAATCACGTTGTGCAAGAGTTATGCAAGAAACTTTGCCTCTGACGTTACTGTGGCTGATTGTTTGATCATAGAATGATGAGATTGTTTGATCATAGAATGATGGAGATTGTTTGATCATAGAATGATGGAGATTGTTTGATCATAGAATGATGGAGATTGTTTGATCATAGAATGATGAAGATTGTTTGATATTTGATATAAGGATGGACTAGTTTTAGGGAGGTGACCAGAATGAGAGATGCGGGAGTGTGAAACATGATGTGGGGAAATGTGGCGAACTACGCAGTAATGTGTTGTTTGGGGAAGATCATGTTTACGAGCCACTAAACTGGACAGGAGGAAAAAGAAGGTATACGTACGGGATGCAACAGATATTTCTGACTCATTCAGAGCGATTCTCGGGCGAGTGGATAGCGAGCGGTGGGTTGTCACTTGTTCCGTAGTTTCCCTAGAATTCTTTTCTGCATCTATCTCTTTATCTCTCATTTTCTGTACGCACCTGAACCTGGAGTTAATCTTATATGATGAATATATGGCTTTGGTTTACGCTGCTATTAGGAATTATGTGTGGCATTGCCTGTCTAACTTCTTATTTCTGAGGTTCAGGGAGTGAGTTCCACACTCGTGGGGTCATATCTCTTGGGTTTTATCATTTATCATACAGGATTCACCATCTTATGACTCAGTCTATTCCAGTTACCCACTGCTTGTGTATCATAACGGTACAGCGCTACATCGCTACTAACAAGTTTCCTGCTTAACTTCATGTTATGGCCTCAGGTTGCTCTTGTCACAGCATCTTCCGAAGGATTGTTCACCTGCTGATCCTCAGCTGGTTGAAAGACTTAAATGTTGTGATCGAGTCACCCCCTCACTCTTCCCTCTTCCATGGTGGGCAAATATAAGGCATGTTACCCATCCCGTTCTTTACCAAGCTCTCTTAATTCCAGTACTATTTTTGTTTTCCCTCATCTGTACGTTTTCTATTCGGCCTTTGCTGGTTTTATGGTGCGTTGACCACACTGGCAAAGCATAGTTTTAACTTTACGTCGGAGGTGAACAGGTTCTCTGAATGTAAACAAACTTTGAAGCTTGAATACGACCCGTTGTAAGTTGATGCAATCTTCCTCGTTTTTCGCTCTCCTCGTAGTTTTGACATCATCCGTGGACATGTTCAGGTGTGTGTGTGTGTGTGTGTGTGTATGTGTGTAGGGGGAAAGGTGAACACCCCACAGATAAGACCAGCAGGGAGGGTTCCCACCTTCAAAACATTTCAAAAAAAAAAAATGGTTCACCATGTGGCCCGTCTGCCTGTTAAGCCTAGGGAGCGCCTCATCTGACGCGTAGGCTCAGTTGACTTGCCTTGCACGTACCCCAGTAATGGCTCCGTCCTGCCTAGTTTAAAAGGAATTTGTGTTATTATATTTTCCACAGTGTTTTGTGAAGATAACACTGCCCTCCAGGGAACCAGATGACCCAACGGAGGTTAGACATTAATGTTCTCTAATAATTCAATGTATCGTAGGGAAACTGGGTTAAATTTGTTCCGGGCAAGTTTAAATTTTCCCTTTACCACGGGATTTCTTTGCTAATTTATCCATTTGTTTCTTTTTGTGACATATTTTCGCTGATGGTACCGTGATTCCCAGAAACATTTATTTGTTTATATATATATATATATATATATATATATATATATATATATATATATATATATATATATATATATACATATATATTTTCATCTTGTTTTACATTGTAGAAAAATACCGGATGTAGGAAAGTATCCCGGAATACTCTCTTCCATCCGTGATATTTTTTTTGTATATATATATATATATATGTATATATATATATATATATATATATATATATATATATATATATATATATATATAGACTGTCTCAGGATAACTTCCAAACTTAACCCCCTTGCCCTTCTCCGCAATGTTGGTTCACTTCCCCCTTCTATAGGTATTACTTTGGCTTTTTGCTCCCGAGAGCTGGCTGCTTGTGTGCCCCCACCACTAGTTAGATGACCCAATACTCGGCCAGCTGCTGCGTCACATGATTTTTGTGTAGTCATTGGTGAGGTAACGGGAAGAACAGATGACTGAGCCTTAGAGAGAGAGATTCCTCACTTGGCTTCTTGCTCTGTTCTTTCTTTTAAAAAAAAATAATGCAGGAAGGGAGGATTTCCAGCCCCCCCTCTCCCACTCTTCTTAGTCGTCTTCTTGACACGCAGGGGCGACGTGGGCAGTGTTGTTTCCCCACGATAATCAACACAGACATCAGTACATCCAAGCTCATGATGCAACACCTGGAAACAAACAGATACATCTACCCTCACCCATGATACCTAGACCCAACCATCAATACATCTACCCTCACCCATGATACCTAGACCCAACCATCAATACATCCAGCCTCACCCATGATACCTAGACCTAACCATCAATACGTCTAGCTTACACCCATGATACCTTGAGCCAAACATCAGTACATCCAGCCTCACCCCGTAACACCTAGACACAAACATCACCCCATGAGTATACCCCACAAACATCAATACGTCCAGCCTCACCTCGTAATTCCTGGGCAGAAACATCAGTACATTATGACTAACTGTGACCACAAACATCTTTAAAAACTGACGCTATTTGCTGCCTCAATCACAAACATCATTCTGCTCCCCCTCTTACTGAACACACCCCCCTAAAAAAAGGGGGGGAGCTTCAATACGAATTAGCATTTAGATTGACCCAATACTTGCCTTTAATATATGCAAATACTTTGTGAGTTATAATTGATGAGTGATCGCTTTTTCCGCAATAGACAACAAACGCAGCAACACCGGCCGTTGCCAGATCTCGCCAGACGGGTCTGCCAGACGTCGGCGAATGCAATATGATTAGTGTAATCAGATCTTGGTCGAGGATCATCCCTGCTTTCAATAGAAATGAGCAATATAGTTACACCAGATTAACGGGAGAAAACTTTAAAAGAATATATATATATATATATATATATATATATATATATATATATATATATATATATATATATATATATATATATATATATATATTATATATATATATATATATATATATATATATATATATATATATATATATATATATATGTGTGTGTGTGTGTGTGTATTCTGTTTCTGTTATATGGTTGCGAGGCGTGAACTATAGGTGGGGTTGTACGGAGGAAGGTCGATGTGTTTGAAATGAGATGGTTGAGGACCATATGTGGTGTGAGGTGGTTTGGTCGAGAAAGTAATGAAAGGGTAAGAGAGATGTGTGGTAATAAAAAGAGTGTGGTTGAGAGAGCAGAGGAGGGTGTGTTGAAATGGTTTGGTCACATGGAGAGAATGAGTGAGGAAAGATTGACCAAGAGGATATATGTGTCACAGGTGGAGGGAACGAGAAGTGGGAGACCAAATTGGAGGTGGAAGGATGGAGTGAAAAAGATTTTGAGCGATTGGGGCCTGAACATGCAGGAGGGTGAAAGGCGTGCAAGGAATAGAGTGAATTGGAACAATGTGGTATACCGGGGTCGACGTGCTGTGAATGGATTGAACCAGGGCATGTGAAGTGTCTGGGGTAAACCATGGAAAGTTTGGATCTGGAGAAGGCATATGATAAAAATGATAGTTTTTACCGAGGATGTAAGGCATGTGTACGAGTAAGAAGAGAAGAAAGTGATTGGTTCTCAGTGAATATCGGTTTGCGGCAGGGGTGCATGATGTCTCCATGATTGTTTAATGTGTTTAGAGATGGGGTTGTTAGGGAAGTGAATGCAAGAGTTTTGGAGAGAGGGGCAAGTATCTAGTCTGTTGTGGATGAGAGAGCTTGGGAAGTGAGCCAGATGTTCGCTGATGATAGAGCGCTGATAGCTGGATGTGGAAAGGGAGCTGTGGTTTCTGTGCATTATCCATGACAGCTAGTGATTGAAGTGATAATGGGTCTCATTGTTTCCCAGTCTTTACATTGCCAGTGAGGTATGGTAGAGTATGTGCCGTTGCATCAAGTTGGTCAAGCAAGTCTCATCGTCTTTTAGAATAGTTTTCAAGTTCTTATCAAACACTGAAAACTTCATCTTGTGGATTTCTTATCAGCTTTGTTTATGTAGATGAGCTTGCCAAGAGTTCATTCATCTTTGAAACATAATCACTATTATCTAAGAGAACGACAGTGTTGGATTTGTAAGCTTTAGTTATGGTTTGGAATCGTGTTTCCTCCCTTGTTGAATACTTTGTTTAAGTCTCTTTGGGGTAAACATCACGATGCACTCCATCAGCTGCACTATACACTACTCCTCTGATGATATCAGTGTTTCGCTGAGACTCATTACCGTACTTTTCTCAGTGGGCAGATGCAGTGCAGATACTAATAGCTGTTGGCTTACTCGACCCAGAAAGTGAAAGTCCACACCCCAAAAGCTGAAACTGTATGATTACTTAGAGGCTTTGAGGAGAGATTCAAGACTCCATTGTGGTTGGAATTCTTGGCCTACTCGCTGTTCCTGAATAAGTTTTCCAGTTTTCTGTGTCAGTGAGACATAATGTTTTCTCTACTTGGTCTCGCTCTTGAAGTATACAGCAGAAGCTAAGCTTAAAGGAATTATACTTCTAGGAGCATTCTGGCGGTGGAATGACATTCGAATGGATGTCAAACGTGTGTAGTTCATATGTACCTCACGTGTGGTGCAGGAGGTTAAGGTAAACACGGGACACGGCGCCAGCATCAAATATCAACTGTCAACACGAGGTCTGGCCCAGCGTCTGCTGCTCTGATCACTGGTAAGGAGCATCAGTCAACATGCCTCGCTGTTCGAGTCATTGTAACTGTTTAAGGGTTGTTGTTGATCTGGTGTCCCTGTTGCCCATCTCACCTCATATGCAGAAAAAAATGTATTTCCTTTCGCCATTACATCCACTTCCAGTTATCTAAAAGTTTCCACCTCTTTCAGGTCTTCATTTAATCTTGCATATAAACCATCTACTCACCCTGTTGTACCTCATTATCTTACCTTTCTTCGCATAACTCTCAAATTCCTCCTCTCACACACTCTCCCATACTCTTACACCAGTTTCTAAAGTTTCCCTCGTGAATCTGCCACCGGAGCCGCGTTGTCTGGATAACAACTGATCTGATTCGCAAGCAAATCCTGCACATCCCCAGCATACGGTAAACCTGCCCCTCAATTCAAGACATTTGCTTTTACCTCCCTTATCATTCAGTCCATAAAGAGACTTAACAGTAGTCATGGAGATATCATGAATCCTTCAGACAAACCCACCTTTAAGGAAACCACTCATCCACTTCTCTTCTCACTCTCACAAATGCTATACTCCTCCGGTAAACATTGCTCACAGCATTTACCAACTTTCCTCACTCGTCATATATTCTGTGCCTGCCACTACCTTCTCAGTTACAATTCATCCATACGCCTTACCAAGCATGCTTAGTAGACTTGTCGTATACCTTTTTAGTTTGAGCATTCATTTATTCTCCCATGCCCTTATACAAGAGAACTGTACATAATTTCTGCGAGTCCTTTGGCACTTTCTCTTGGGTCAAACAAGTGTCAGACAGCCTAACTGGCTGTTTAAGAGGATTGTCACCCTCTTTCTTGGAAAATTCAACTGAATTTATCTGTAGACCGATCCACATCTCCCGTTTTGCTACATTTTGAGGTTTTTACGACTTCATCTCTTTTTACCATAACATTCGCCTCGACCCTCTTACTCCGAATGCCACGCCACGTCCGCCTTCATGTCAGCAAATATATTCAGGTCCTTCAAAACACACTTATTCTCTTCTTCATATTTCTTGTCTGTTGCTGTTTCCTTATCTGTTCACTTGTCTGTCGCCACCAACTCTTCTGTTGTTCTCTTCAAACTATTTACCTCCTAAACGTTTTCTTATCGTATCTGAAGTTCACTGATACTCTCTTACCCGATCTTTCAGTATTTCTCATTTTCCACTCCCTCTATCTTAAACACATTGTGTATTCTTTTCCATTCTCTCAGTCACATGCACTTCTTCCCTGAAGGTACGGTTCACATTCCTCTCTTGTCTCCGACTAGCGATTCACCTTCCTCGTTCCTCCAGTCATCACCCTTCCATCCACATCCCACCTTCCGCATGGGTCCTGGGACTCTGTAATGTTTACATATATATATATATATATATATATATATATATATATATATATATATATATATATATATATATATGTATATGACTTGTCCCTCAACCCTTCTGTACCTAATAACCTTGCTCTTATTCACATTTACACTCAGCTTTCTTCTTTCACACACTTTACTAAACTCTGTCACTAGCTTCTGCAGTTTCTCACCCGAATCAGCCACCAGCACTGTACCATCAGCGAACAACAGCTGACTCACTTCCCAAGCCCTCTCATCCACAACAGACTGCCTACTTGCCCCTCTTGCATTCACCCCCCTAACAACCCCATCCATAAACAAATTAAACAACCATGGAGACATCGCACACCCCTGCCGCAAACCAACATTCACTGAGAACCAATCACTTTCCTCTCTTCCTACTCGTACACATGCCTTACATCCTTGATAAAAACTTTTCACTGCTTCTGGCAACTTGTCTCCCACACCATATATTCTTAGTACCCTCCACAGAGCATCACTATCAACTCTATCATATGCCTTCTCCAGATCCATAAATGCTACGTGCAAATCCATTTGTTTTTCTAATTTTTCTCAGCTACATTCTTCAAACCAACACCTGATCCACACATCCTCTACCACTTCTGAAATCACACTGCTCTTCCCCAATCTGATGCACTGTACATGCCTTCACCCTCTCAATCAATACCCTCCCATATAATTTCCTAGGAATACTCAACAAACTTATACCTCTGTAATTTGAGCACTCACCTTTATACCCTTTGCCTTTGTGCAATGGCATTATGCATGCATTCCGCCAATCCTCAGGCACTTCACCATGAGCCATACATACATTGTATATCCTCACCAACTAGTCAGCAACAGAGTCACCCCTTTTTTTTGATGAATTCCACTGCAATACCATCCAAACCCGCCGCCTTGCTTTCATCTTCCGCAAAGCTTTCACTACCTCTTCTCTCTTTACCAAATCATTCTCCCTGACCCTCTCACTTCGCACACCACCTCTACCAAGACACCCTATATCTGCCACTCTATCATCTAACACATTCAACAGACCTTCGAAATACTTCATCTCCTCACATCACCACTACTTGTTAGTACCTCTCCATTAGCCCCCTTCACCGATGTTCCCATTTGTTCTCTTGTCTTACGCACTTTATTTACCTCCTTCCAAAGCATCTTGTTATTCTTCCTAAAATTTAATGATGCTCTCTCACCCCAACTCTCATTTGTCCTATTTTTCACCTCTTGCACCTTTCTCTTGATCTCCTGCCTCTTTCTTTTATACGTCTCCCAGTAATTTGCACTATTTCCCTGTAGAACTCGTCCAGATGCCTCTCTCTTCTCTTACTTCTTCATCCCATCACTCATAACCCTTTCTAATCTGCCCAACTCCAACGCTTCTCATGCCATAATCATCTTTTGCGCAAGCCATCACTGCTTCCCTAAATACATCCCATTCCTCCCCCACTCCCCTTACGTTCTTGGCTCTCACCTTTTTCAGTTCTGCACTCAGTCTCTCCTGGTACTTCCTCACACAAGTCTCCTTCCCAAGCTCACTTACTCTCACCACTCTCTTCACTCCTACATTCTCTCTTCTTTTCTGAAAACCTCTACAAATCTTCCCCTTCGCCTCTACAAGATAATGATCAGATATCCCTCCAGTTGCACCTCTGAGCACATTAACTTCCAAAAGTCTCTCTTTCACGCGCCTATCAATTAACATGTAATCCAATAACGCTTTCTGGCCATCTCTCCTACTTATATATGTATACTTACGTATATCTCTCGTTTTGAACCAGGTATTCCCAATCACCAGTCATTTTTCAGCTCATAAATCTACAAGCTCTTCACCATTTCCATTTACAACACTGAACACTCCATGTACGCCAATTATTCCCTCAACTGCCACATTACTCACCTTTGCGTTCAAATCACCCATCACTATAACCCGGTCTCGTGCATCAAAATTGCTAACACACTCACTCAGCTGCTTCCAAAACACTTGCCTTTCATGATCTTTCTTCTCATGCCCAGGTGCATATGCACCAATAATCACCCATCTCTCTCCATCCACTTTCAGTTTTACCCATATCAATCTAGGGTTTACTTTCTAACACTCTGTCACATACTTCCACAACTTCCCTTGCTCTTGTCCTCTCACCATCCCCTGACTTTACTCCCAAAATATTCCCAAACCACTTTTCCCCTTTACCCTTGACCTTCGTTTTACTCAGAGCCAAATCATCCAGGTTCCTTTCCTCAATCATACTACCTATCTCTCCTTTTTCCTCATCTTGGTTACATCCGGACACATTTAGACACCCCAATCTGAGCCTTCGAGGAGGATGAGCACTCCCCGCGTGACTCCTTCTTCTGTTCCCCTTTTAGAAAGTTAGAATACAACTGGGAGGTAAGTTTGAATGGAGAAGAACTGGAGAAAGTGAAGTGTTTCAGATATCTGGGAGTGGATTTGGCAGCGGATGGAACCATGAAAGCGGAAGTGAGTCACAGGGTGGGGAAGGGGGCGAAAGTTCTGGGAGCGTTGAGAAATATGTGGAAGGCGAGAACATTATCTCGGAAAGCAAAAATTGTTATGTTTGAGAGAGTAGTGGTTCCAACAATGTTATATGATTGCGAGACTTGGGCTATGGATAGAGTTGTGCGAGGGAGGGTGGATGTGTTAGAAATGAGATGTTTTAGGACAATATATGGTGTCAGGTTGTTTGATCGAGTAATAAAAAGGTAAAAGAGATTTTTGGTAATAAAAAGAGTGCGGTTGAGAGAGCTGAAGAGGGTGTGTTGAAATGGTTTGGTCACATGGTGAGAATGAGTGAGGAAAGCTTGACTAAGATGATATATGTGTCAGAAGTGGAGGGAACAAGAAGAAATGGGAGACCAAATTGGAGGTGGAAGGATGGAGTGAAAAAGATTTTGATCGATCGGGGTCTGAACATGCGGGAGGGTGAAAGGCATACACGGAATAGAGTGAATTGGAACGATATGGTCTACTGTGGTCACCGTGCCGTCAACGGATTGAACCAGGGCATGTTAAAGGTTTGGGGTAAACCATGAAAAGGTCTGTGAGTTTACATGAGGTAACATGACAAAGACAGAAAACAGGAGTCCTGATTGGCCTTTGATTGGGTTTTCTGGTAAAATAAAGGTGAAACTTGACAGAAAAATAACGTAATTTCGCTCATCAGTTTTTCAAGATAACACCTTCTACTATCCCCGTTACCGCTGTTGTTTATACAGTTTATTTCTATTGTTTTTCTCTCAGTATAACTGAATTTATGAAACATTTGTCTAAACGACATTTGAAAGTACTTATAGTCCTACATTCACTACGTCTGACGATAACTGATTCCAGTGCTCAACACACCTATCGGAAAAGGCGCTTTGAGTTTTATTCCATTTGTCCTGGTAACGTATTTTCTTTTATTTCGGAAAGATATTCTTGTTTTACGTTATTGAACTTATTCAGAATTTTAAACAATTGAGTCAGGTCGCCGCGAAGTATACGTTTTATTGATCCAATCATTTTAGCCTCTCTTGGTATGCCAGATTTCTAAGGGATGGGATCAATTTTATCGCCATCTTTGTACTTCCTCTAATTTTCCCCTCGTCTTTTTTATAGTTTGGGGACGAAAACTGGACTGCTTATTCAAGATGTGATCTTACTAGAGAGTTATAAATTGACTGGATAGGTCAATTTATTGTAAACATGTTTACCAAATGGCGTCCTAGCTTCGTCTCTTCGATGTATATCAACTGACTTATATTTCTCTCTTGTGTCTCCCCTGATGATGTGATTATTACACGAAAGTGCACTTGGGAACTTATCGTGTCTAATTTTCCCCGTGGACTCATAGACTCAGATTGGGGTGTCTAAATGTGTGTGGATGTAACCAAGATGTGAAAAAAGGAGAGATAGGTAGTATGTTTGAGGAAAGAAACCTGGATTTTTGGCTCTGAGTGAAACGAAGCTCAAGGGTAAAGGAGAAGAGTGGTTTGGGAATGTCTTGGGAGTAAAGTCAGGGGTTAGTGAGAGGACAAGAGCAAGGGAAGGAGTAGCAGTACTCCTGAAACAGGAGTTGTGGGAGTATGTGATAGAATGTAAGAAAGTAAATTCTCGATTAATATGGGTAAAACTGAAAGTTGATGGAGAGAGATGGGTGATTATTGGTGCATATGCACCTGGGCATGAGAAGAAAGATCATTAGAGGCAAGTGTTTTGGAAGCAGCTGAATGAGTGTGTTAGTGGTTTTGATGCACAAGACCGGGTTATAGTGATGGGTGATTTGAATGCAAAGGTGAGTAATGTGGCAGTTGAGGGAATAATTGGTATACATGGGGTGTTCAGTGTTGTAAATGGAAATGGTGAAGAGCTTGTAGATTTATGTGCTGAAAATGTACTGGTGATTGGGAATACCTGGTTTAAAAAGCTAGATATACATAAGTATACGTATGTAAGTAGGAGAGATGGCCTGAGAGCGTTATTGGATTACGTGTTAATTGACAGGCGCGCGAAAGAGAGACTTTTGGATGTTAATGTGCTGAGAGGTGCAACTGCAGGGATGTCTGATCATTATCTTGTGGAGGCTAAGGTGAAGATTTGTATGGGTTTTCAGAAAAGAAGAGTGAATGTTGGGGTGAAGAGGGTGGTGAGAGTAAGTGAGCTTGGGAAGGAGACTTGTGTGAGGAAGTACCAGGAGAGACTGAGTACAGAATGGAAAAAGGTGAGAACAATGGAAGTAAGGGGAGTGGGGGAGGAATGGGATATATTTAGGGAATCAGTGATGGATTGCGCAAAAGATGCTTGTGGCATGAGAAGCGTGGGAGGTGGGTTGATTAGAAAGGGTAGTGAGTGGTGGGATGAAGAATTAAGGTTGTTAGTGAATGAGAAGAGAGAGGCATTTGGACGATTTTGCAGGGAAAAAATGCAATTGAGTGGGAGATGTATAAAAGAAAGACAGGAGGTCAAGAGAAAGGTGCAAGAGGTGAAAAAGAGTGCAAATGAGAGTTGGGGTGAGAGAGTATCATTAAATTTTAGGGAGAATAAAAAGATGTTCTGGAAGGAGGTAAATAAAGTGCGTAAGACAAGGGAGCAAATGGGAACTTCAGTGAAGGGCGCTAATGGGGAGGTGATAACAAGTAGTGGTGATGTGAGAAGGAGATGGAGTGAGTATTTTGAAGATTTGTTGAATGTGATTGATTATAGAGTGGCAAATATAGGGTGTTTTGGTCGAGGTGGTGTGCAAAGTGAGAGGGTTAGGGAAAATGATTTGGTAAACAGAGAAGAGGTAGTAAAAGCTTTGCGGAAGATGAAAGCGTGCAAGGCAGCAGGTTTGGATGGTATTGCAGTGGAATCTATTGAAAAAGGGGGTGACTGTATTGTTGACTGGTTGGTAAGGTTATTTAATGTATGTATGACACATGGTGAGGTGCCTGAGGATTGGCGGAATGCGTGCATAGTGCCATTGTACAAAGGCAAAGGGGATAAGAGTGAGTGCTCAAATTACAGAGGTATAAGTTTGTTGAGTATTCTTGGTAAATTATATGGGAGGGTATTGATTGAGAGGGTGAAGGCATGTACAGAGCATCAGATTGGGGAAGAGCAGTGTGGTTTCAGAAGTGGTAGAGGATGTGTGGATCAGGTGTTTGCTTTGAAGAATGTATGTGAGAAATACTTAGAAAAGCAAATGGATTTGTATGTAGCATTTATGGATCTGGAGAAGGCATATGATAGAGTTGATAGAGATGCTCTGTGGAAGGTATTAAGAATATATGGTGTGGGAGGCAAGTTGTTAGAAGCAGTGAAAAGTTTTTATCGAGGATGTAAGGCATGTGTACGTGTAGGAAGAGAGGAAAGTGATTGGTTCTCAGTGAATGTAGGTTTGCGGCAGGGGTGAGTGATGTCTCCATGGCTGTTTAATTTGTTTATGGATGGGGTTGTTAGGGAGGTGAATGCAAGAGTTTTGGAAAGAGGGGCAACTATGAAGTCTGTTGTGGATGAGAGAGCTTGGGAAGTGAGTCAGGTGTTGTTCGCTGATGATACAGCGCTGGTGGCTGATTCATGTGAGAAACTGCAGAAGCTGGTGACTGAGTTTGGTAAAGTGTGTGAAAGAAGAAAGTTAAGAGTAAATGTGAATAAGAGCAAGGTTATTAGGTACAGTAGGGTTGAGGGTCAAGTCAATTGTGAGGTAAGTTTGAATGGAGAAAAACCGGAGGAATTGAGGTGTTTTAGATATCTGGGAGTGGATCTGGCAGCGGATGGAACCATGGAAGCGGAAGTGAATCATAGGGTGGGGGAGGGGGCGAAAATCCTGGGAGCCTTGAAGAATGTTTAGAAGTCTAGAACATTATCTCGGAAAGCAAAAATGGGTATGTTTGAAGGAATAGTGGTTCCAACAATGTTGTATGGTTGCGAGGCGTGGGCTATGGATAGAGTTGTGCACAGGAGGGTGGATGTGCTGGAAATGAGATGTTTGAGGACAATGTGTGGTGTGAGGTGGTTTGATCGAGTAAGTAATGTAAGGGTGAGAGAGATGTGTGGAAATAAAAAGAGCGTGGTTGAGAGAGCAGAAGAGGGTATTTTGAAATGGTTGGGGCACATGGAGAGAATGAGTGAGGAAAGATTGACCAAGAGGATATATGTGTCGGAGGTGGAGGGAACGAGGAGAAGTGGGAGACCAAATTGGAGGTGGAAAGATGGAGTGAAAAAGATTTTGTGTGATCGGGGCCTGAACATGCAGGAGGGTGAAAGGCGGGCAAGGAATAGAGTGAATTAGATCGATGTGGTATACCGGGGTTGAAGTGCTGTCAGTGGATTGAATCAGGGCATGTAAAGCGTCTGGGGTAAACCATGGAAAGCTGTGTAGGTATGTATATTTGCGTGTGTGGACGTATGTATATACATGTGTATGGGGGTGGGTTGAGCCATTTCTTTCGTCTGTTTCCTTGCGCTACCTCGCAAACGCGGGAGACAGCGACAAAGCAAAAAAAAAAATATATATATATATATATATATATATATATATATATATATATATATATATATATATATATATATATATATATATATATATATATGAAAATGATTAGCTTGTTTTCCCACTGACTTGTATGCTCAGCCGCATATTTTCCTTGTTGTGAGGTGAGCCTGGACGATGTGAACAATTTACGGTTATCGTGTGTCAGGTGTGGCCTCCCTGTGAGTGAAAAATGTGACAGTCTTTGTTTTATGAGAGGAAAACCAATGTCGCAAAATAAGCAGCCACGAGCAGTGACGGGGGATTAGCCTGGGACAGATAGATAGCCCAGGCAAACACATCTTCATTTAATATCGAAAGCTCATTTATTTCTGTCTTTTTCCACAGTTAGTCCATGTGATTGTAAGAATGACAAATTACACCCCCCCCCCACACACACACAAATAAGGGCCTCCACGGTATAGTGGTTAACGTTTCTGACCATCAGTGAGCATGGGTCCAACCTAGGTTCAGGTCTGCATGAGTTCGAATCTCGGAAGAGGCGGTTAGCCTACAGCTAGTCCCAGATTTTCATCCTCCCCTCGCAGTTAAATCAAGAATGGGTAACTTACTTCCTCTAGGGTGTGTGTGTGTGTGTGTGTGTGTGTGTGTGTAATGATGTCATTCGTACAAAGTGCAGTACATTGGACGAGGTCTAAAAGCATATGAAAGGAGGAAATAAAAGTCCTTAGTGTAAGATTCTCTCCCGAAACATTCAAGTAGTGATCACACGCGCTCGTATATACTAAATATATGTCTATCCAACGGAAACCATTATCATGAGATCTAATACCAACTCAGATGGCAAAGACTGCTGACCATCTCTAGTAAGCTGAAGTATCGAACGAAAACAGCAGACACAGGTCGTCCCAGCCATCCGTTGTTCTGAATGCCACTACACCAGGAACTCATGAAGGACGTGGTATCACTCCCAGTTACATCCAAGACCATGTTCCTCGTCCGTGAATTGTCGTTTCTCGTCCGTGTATGTCATGTTTTTATGAAGCTTTTTGGTAAATACGGTAGTCCATTGTTATTGAAAATTGAATTTGTTTTTGCATATTTGATGCTGTGTAAAATCTACATTGAGAATTTGTTTTACTTCTCTCACTGGTATTATTTGTGAAAGTTTCATAATAGTCCTTCATGTACACTTCTACCATGTTCGAAAAATAGTTAGAAGGAACTGTTGAACATGATACCACCAGAAGATAAGACAGTCCTGCCACGAGACAGCCCTGACACGAGACAATCCTACCACGAGACAGCCCTGGCACGAGACAGTCC